>NC_057803.1:445515398-445813393 GCF_018294505.1 Triticum aestivum | reverse complement strand
AAGTCCGACCTTTACTTGATGTTCTAGATACCAAACCATATCTATGATTGGGTTACACTAGCACGTCAAGGAGAACATTAGAAACGGAGTGCTAAATGTCTCTCGGTCGATCATCCAGATTTTGTTTCCTTGGCCTCGCTAAGGTGAAATCTGAGAAAGTGTTATCTTCCTTTGCATCTGCATCATCCTTCCTCATTCATCATGGTAGTAAGTTGTGTTGCCAGAATCCTTGACACGGATATTGGTAAAATCTTGATGAATGTGGAAATGCTCAAGTTCTTGAGAGCACGCACAAGCGCTACGTGTTATCATCGGCACTAACCGGGATTGCTCCTAGTCTCTTCGGTTATGCTATAACCACTCCAACAGTGAATTCACTCTTTATTGTTGGGTTCTTCCCCAGTTACCAGAATCATTCCCATCATTTGCATTTTGTTCCCAGCTTGCACCGCCAATGTGCCATTCTACCATGGGTCTCTTCCATCTCCGGTGATAAGGAAATTCATCCATTACGTTGTCTTCAACAAGGTAGTCCACATCATCCAAGTCCGAGTATGCCATTCTACCGACCCCGCCAATCGATTGCCGTGATTTGCCTCAGGCTGATATAGAGAGTCTCAATGATCTCTATATCAAAAGTAATTCTTTTTGCCACTTAAGGGGATATCTCTACGAGTCACCTTCCCTAAGGTGTATCGTTTTGGTATCATGGCAACTCAACTCCTCGCTACGTTGACAATCGTTTGCCACCTTCTTAGGTATGAAATTGTGGTCTACCTAGTGAACCTTCGTCATCTGCTTCACTCCATTCCTATGGATGTGTGCTTCGCCTCTCAGCTCGAGAGATGGTCCTATGTCTCATTCCGTGAGTTGTTCGATCTTCGAGAAGGTCGACCCTTCTAGAGTCTCCTTCTTCCCTCCATGTCATGTTGACAGGATTTCTTAGAGCAAGACTTCAAGACAATGATGGTGATCGAATCAACGTTCCTATGAAGTGCACCCTGGATCGTGAAGATTATACTAGTTGCGTTTCCCCTTCACCTTACCCTACACTTGAATCTCGAGACGAGATTCTTGTTTAGTGGGGGTGAGTTGTCACATCCCTAGCTTCTGGCATTGCTCTAGCCTAGCCTCATGTGTGCATCATGTTTAACTTTTGAATGAACTTGAAATGGGGATTGCTCAAACCCTAGCATTAAAGGAATTCACTAGGTTCACCTAAAATACTTTCAAGTAAGTCCAAATGGCTTTCAAAAATGTTCATGATTTTTGACAAAGGTGAAAAACCTCTACCAAAAATGATGCCAATATTTTTGGGCCATTATGGATTTTTGAATAATCCATATTGTATTTGAATTGGGGCATTTAAATACTATTAATATTTTTAAATGCTCCAACAATTCTGAAAATAGTTAAGGGCCTCTGTAATAATTCATTTAATGGCCACAATTATTTGCAGGATTTATTAAAATGATTTGGGCTATAAACTAAATCAGAAACAAAACTACAGAAATAGAAAAGAGAAACAAAATAGGAAAAAAAAGGGGAGAGAGGCCACCTGGGCCACTTACCTGCTTACCTGCCCGGCCCAGCTCCCCCAGCGGCCCAGCCCACCTGGCCCCCTTCTCCTGTCTTCTTCCCGTGCCAGCGCACGAAGCAGCTGCGTGCTGGACGCACGCGCGCCGACGCCGGCCACCTCCTGCTTCGCCGTGGCAGCCTCCCCGACCCCCTCGCGACGCCACGGAGACGGCCTCGACCCCCCTCGACCGTCTCTCTCTCTCTGGACCCCCTCCTCCTCCTCTGTTCTCCCTCCCTCTCGTCACCGAACGCACCTGGGAGCGCCGCTCGCCGTAGCCATGGCCACCGGGCCTCCCTCGCTCCCCCGACTAGCCCAGAGGCTCCGCCTCGACCCCCTCTCCCTCTCCACCAAGCCACGAGGCCCCGGACGCCCTGCATCGCCGCCCACGTCGCCGTTCCCCTCCTCGGCCACCGGAGGTCGTCGCCGTCGATTCGCTGCACTCCGGCCGCCCCCGAGCCCACTAACCCTCCCTACAGCTCCGCGGTGAGCCTCCGTACAGAACCCCTCTCTCTCCCCTCGCGTTTGCGAGCTCTAGGCAATAGCTCCGCCGCGGCCGAACTCCGGCCGCCGCTGACCTCGTCACCGCCGTCACTACAGCCGCTTGAGCTCGTCTCGGAGCGTGTCACCGCACTCAGGAAGCCACCAGGAGTCTAACGTCTATCCTAACTCGCCCTCCCGTGCACCACGGCGCCAGCCCCGCACTCACCGAACTCCGGCGCCGCCGCGAGCTCCATTCCGACGAGCTCCGTCGACCCCACGACCTCCCACTCGGTCCTCTGGATGCGCGGGAGCAAGGGCCATCCCCTGGTGCCCTCAGCGCGCCAAACTGACGCCTCTAGCGCAAGTCCGGCGTGCCCCGCCGTGTTCTGTGGTCACCGGCGACTCATCGCCGGCGTATCTGACGTGGCGTCGTCATTAGCGCTAATGACCCCACTAACTAACCCCCCAGAGCCACTGACAGCCGGGCCCCACGGCCTAACTAACCGGCTAACTAAAATAGATTAAGTTTAATCTAATTGCAGTGGCCCCACGCGTCGGCGTTGACCTCGCTGACGTGGCCTTTGACCGGCCCCACATGTCTGTGACTCCAGCTAGCACAATGTCACTGACGTGTGGCCCCCACACGTCAGGTTTGACCCGAGCCAGCCCAGTTGACTGCTGACGTCACAGTGACGTGGTGCTGACACCATAATTCATTTTCTGGAATTATTTTATTTCTAAATATTCAGGAAATTCCAGAAAATGCCTAAAACTTCTAAAATTCATAGAAATTCAACCGTAAGTCCAAATTAAATAATTTATATATGAAAAATTATCAGAAAAATTCAAGGAATCCATCTGTACCATTTTCATGCATGTTAGAACAACTTATAGCTGCTGTTTAGCACAAATCATATAAAGGGCATTTATTTAATCACATATGGAGTTTGAATTTGAATTTTATATTCAAACCAACTTCATTTAATCTGGTTTTAGTTGCATTAGCTCAAAACACATTCATTTTGCCATGTCATGATCATGCATCATATTGTGCATTGCATTGATTGTGTTCCCTTCTGTGTTGCCGGTATTTGTCCCCCCTCGATAGACGTGATACCGATGATGTGATCGTTGACACTGATGAAGACTCAATGTTATCTTCAGAAGTGCCAGGCAAGCAAAACCCCCTTGTTCATTCCGATACAATCCTACTCTCTCGCTCCTGCTCTCTTTTAATGCATTAGGACAACACCGATTCATCTGTTACTTGCTGCGGTAGTTGAACCCCTTTATCCTCTGCATGACCTGTCATTGCCACAGTAAATAGATGAAACCCACTAGCATGAGTAGGAGTTGTTTGAGCCCTGTTGTGCCTACTCATTCATGCTTGTTTGTCATGCCTGCTACTGCTTAGAGTTGAGTCAGGTCTGATTCATCGGGGATGAATCAGAGGCGTGTGAACATGTCCTACTGTGTGTGAGCTAAGTGTGTGAACACGATTTGGTAAAGGTAGCGGTGAGAGGCCATGTAGGAGTACATGGTGGGTTGTCTCATTGAAGCCGTCCTCAGGAACTGAGTTCTGTGTTTGTGATCCATGATTCAGCTACTACCATACATTGGGCCCTGAAATATGACCCCGCTCGACTTCTTATTCACCCTAGTCCTCTGTCCAGGAGTTGCAAGTAGTTTCTGGTGTTTGTAGCTTACTGGAGGCCGTGGACAGCGCTGACCGTAGGGGTGGGCTGTGATGCGGTAGGTACGTGGCCGGGTGTACCGGATGCCCGTTTGGTATCTCGGGAACCCTGTTCACATCGTTTGGGGCTGTGAGCGAAACTCCGGCCGGATCTCCTCATGGATGGAACCCGAATAGGCGATAAACCTAGACTAGAGACTTGAGTGTTTAGGTAGGTCGTGGTCTACACCCACGTCGGCTTTCGCTTGAAGTCTGCCGAGCACATGTCGTGTGCAGACGCTAAGTGGTGGGAACATGTATGAAGAAGTACACCCCTGCAGGGTTAACATCATCTATTCGAATAGCCGTGTCCGCGGAAAAGGACTTCTGGGTTGCTTATATCAGTTCATAGACAAGTGAAAGTGGATACTCTAAAATACGCAAGATAAGCGTGAGTGCTATGGATGGCGTTCTCGTAGGGAGACGGGAGCGGATCCATAGTAGTGTATTGATATGGTGAATATGTGGACTCATGTGCGCCACCTCAAAAGAGTCGCTTGCAGTCGTAGTTTAGGATAGCCACCGAGTCAAGGCTGGCTTGCTGCAGTCAAACTCCACCATCCCCTTTGTTGATAATGATGCATATGTAGTTAGTTCTGATGTAAGTCTTGCTGGGTACATTTGTACTCACGTTTGCCTATTTTATGTTTTGCAGAGAGACTTCAGTCTCACTAGTAGTTCCACTTGGACTTCGACGTTTAGCTTGATACCTCAGCTACGATCTTGTGCCCTCGGCAGGATCTGATAGATAGTCAGGCTTCTCAGCCTTTTTCATTTATAGATGTCTGTACTCAGACATGATAGCTTCCGCTTGTGCTTTGACTTGTATGCTCTGATTGTTGGGTCATGAGACCCATGTTTGTAATGTCTCGCTCCTCGGAGCCTAATGAATAATTACTTGAGTCGTAGAGACATGTTGTGATGCCATGTTGTATTTGCACATATCGAGCATATTGTGTGTATGTTATTGAAATGCTTGGTATGTGTGGGATCTGACCATCTAGTTGTTTATCTTTAGTAGCCTCTCTTACCGGGAAATGTCTCCTAGTGTTTCCACTGAGCCATGGTAGCTTGCTACTGCTCCGGAACACTTAGGCTGGCCGGCATGTGTCCTTCTTCGTTCCTGTGTCTGTCCCTTCGGGGAAATGTCACGCTTTGAGTACCGGACTCCTGTTAGCCCGCTACAGCCCGGTTTACCGGAGTCCTGCTAGCCCAGTGCTACAGCCCGGACCCACTTGCTGATGACCGACACGTTCGAAGCTGGGTCATGGATGTCTGTCCCTGTAAGTCTGTGCCACTTTGGGTTTACGACTAGTCATGTCAGCCCGGGCTCCTTATCATATGGATGCTAGCGACACTATCATATACGTGAGCCAAAAGGCGCAAACGGTCCCGGGCAAAGGTAAGGCGACACCCGTGGGGATACCGTGCGTGAGGCCGCAAAGTGATATGAGGTGTTACCGGCTAGATCGATGTGACATCGAGTCGGGGTCCTGACATGGGTGTTTTGTTGTCTTTGGTAGTTGCGTTCTTCCACTCGGTCTGGGCGAGTAGGATCTGAACCGGTGGGGGCACGCTAAGTGCACCCACTAGGTGTAGTCCCCGAGACCGCAGTCGACTGCTAGCAGTCGACTAGGGTCTGAGTTCTACCTTCCTTTCTCTTCTTCCACTCGACTCAAGCGGACCGGTCGAGTAGGATCTGAACCGGTGGGGCACGCTAAGTGCACCCACTGGGTGTAGTCCCTGAGACCGCAGTTGACTGCTGGCAGTCGACTCAGTCGACTGGGGTCTGAATAGTGTTTTTTTATACTCGATCCGAGCGGACCGATCGAGTGGGGTCTGGATCAGCGGGGGCACGCCAAGTGCACCCGCTGGGTGTAGCCCCCGAGACCGCAGTCGACTATGTGCGGTCGGCTGGGGTCTAAGCGAACTTCTTTAAGATTTATCCACTCGAAGTGAACAACCTTTGATCTTGTCGATTGACACGTCTTTTGCCTTCTGCAGAAGTCTTGTACTCTCATTTCCAAGTTTGCTGAACTTCAGGAGAAGCAAAGGCAACTCAACCTCGACTTGGAGTTGGCCCAGCAGAATCTGAAGAAAGCTCAAGACAAAGCTGCTGGTATGGAAGGTAACTGCCTGTCGACTATTTTTTTTAACATTTCTTCGAGCTCTTGTCTGATCCGATTGCTTCTTTTGCAGAGAAAATGAAGTTGGCTCTAGAGAAGAAGGACTCGGACCTCGCCGCTGCACAAAAAGAAGCCCAAGACAAAACTGCCCTCGCAGACCAGAAGCTGGCTTCAGTCGAAACACTGGAAGGGGAGGTGACCAAGCTGAAGTCCTGTCTCAACGAGTCTAACCGAGAGGTGACTCGTCTAAAGGACAAAATTACTCTGAACGAAAAGCTGGAGTCTGTGGTCCACAAGAGGAATGACACGAAGGCTTATTTGAGAACTCTTGCCAAGAAGCTTTATCTTATGCTGGAAGGTATTTCTTTTAGACTGACTGTGTTGATGCTTGCAAATGGATCCTATCCGGTCGACTGACTAATTTTCGGCTGCAGAATTCTGCCAAGACTTTGATGAGGAAACTGGAAAGGTCGAGACGGGTCTGGACCCTATCGCTTCTCCAGTTTGCGACGAAACTACAATCAACGTCCTCCAACTGGAGTCTCGTGTCGCCAGCGTCACAAGCTACCTCGCGCGCCTGAAGGAGGCAGTCTCATGAGTCGACTCATTGCTCTGGCCAAGGGCGACGCTTCAAAATGACCTGGAATCCCTGATGGCTCGACTCAACGAGATCCCTGACCAAGTGCAGGAATGGAAGAAGTCCTCCGCCCGGTGTGGTGTTGACGTGGCGCTGTCTTTGGTGTGAGTCCACTGCAAGGAAGCTCGTGAAGACAAACTGGCGGCGATCAAGGTCGCTAACACCAAAAAGCATGACTTCCAGTCCTTCATGGAGACCTTCATCGCTGCTGCCACTCGGATCGCGGATGGGATCAACCTGGACAAATTCGTGGAGCCTTCCATCCCTCCTCATGCCGAGTGAACAAACTTATGAGACTTGAATCTGCTTTAAATTTGCCTCGGAATGCTGAGTGGTTGCTGTAACTGTTAAACTCCTTCGGGCTTGATGCTCGGATACTTTTGGTTTGCTGCTTGGAACCTTAGAATTTATCCGAATTTGGTTTATTTCCGAGTATGCTTGTGTTTTGCCTTCAAGTGGACTTTGTTCTCTGCTCGGTATAGTCTTTGCGCCGGAGACGCAGTTCTGAGATGGCGACTCCAGTCGACCTGCGCTTCATCACCCTTGCGGATAGGTATGGAGCGCACATTGTACTTGTGGCATAGTCCCAAAGGAGGAGGTTGCAGTCGACCTGCACCTTGTTGTCCTTGCGGATAGGGATGGAGCTCACGTTGTACTTGTGGCGTAGCTCCAAAGGGGAAGGTTGCAGTCGACCTGCACCTTATCATCCTTGCGGATAGGGACGGAGCGCATGTTGTACTTGTGTTGTAGTTCCAAAGGAGAATGTTGCAGTCGACCTGCACCTCGTCATCCTTGCAGATAGGGATGGAGCACATGTTGTACTTGTGCCGTAGCTCCAAAGGAGAAGGTTGCAGTCGACCTGCACCTTGTTGTCCTTGTGGATAGGGATATGTTTCGAACTTAGGCGAGTACTGGACTGCAGCTAAGCCTCCGAGTGGGAGGGCTGATCTCCACTCGGTAGGATTTTACAAACTTAGGAGAGTACTGGACCGCAGCTAAGCCTCCGAGTGGGAGAACTTAGGCGAGCTCTGGACTGTAGCTAAGCCCCCGAGTGGGAGGACCGCTCTCCACTCAGTAGGATTTTTCAAACTTAGGCGAGTACCAGACTGCAACTAAGTCTCCGAGTGGGGGAACTTAGGCGAGTACTGGACTGCAGCTAAGCCCCCAAGTGGGAGGATTGCTCTCCACTCGGTAGGATTTTTTCAAACTTAGGCGAGTGCCGGACTGCAGCTAAGTCTCCGGGTGAGAGAACTTAGGCGAGTACTGGACTGCAGCTAAGCCCCCGAGTGGGAGGGCTGCTCTCCACTCGGTAGGATTTTACAAACTTAGGTGAGTACTGGACCGCAGTTAAGCCTCCGAGTGGGAGAACTTAGGCGAGCACTAGACTGCAGCTAAGCCCCCCGAGTGGGAAGATTGCTCTCCACTCGGTAGGATTTTTTCAAACTTAGGCGAGTGCCGGACTGCAGCTAAGTCTCCGAGTGAGAGAACTTAGGCAAGTACTGGACTGTAGCTAAGCCCCCGAGTGGGAGGATTGCTCTCCACTCGGTAGGATTTTTTCAAACTTAGGCGAGTGCCGGACTGTAGCTAAGTCTCCGAGTGAGAGAACTTAGGCGAGTACTGGACTGCAGCTAAGCTCCCGAGTGGGAGGATTGCTCTCCACTTGGTAGGACTCTTTCGAACTTAGGCGAGTGCCGGACTGCAGCTAAGTCTCCGAGTGAGAGAACTTAGGCGAGTACTGGACTGTAGTTAAGCCCCCGAGTGGAAGGATTGCTCACCACTCGGTAGGGTTTTCTTTCGAACTTAGGCGAAACGGATTCGCAGCTAAGCCTCCCGAATGAGAGGCTTGCTTGTCACTCGGTAGGATTTTCTTTCGAACTTAGGCGAAACAGATTCGCGGCTAAGCCCACCCACTGGGGGATTTCAGAGGTAAATAAGAACAACAACAATCGTATGAGAGGACTATAAAGCTCTTGTCTTTGGTAAACAAATTACAAAGGTGTTTCTTATTACATTTTATTCGAACGAGTGCTTAAGTATAAAAGGGGCGGAGTAGCTCCGCGTTCCAGGCTCGTGGCTCGTCCTTCTGATGCTCAACACTGTAAAGATGGTATGCTCCATTGTGGAGAACTTTGGTGACGATGAAGGGGCCTTCCCAAGCCGGGGTGAGCTTGTGTGGTTTCTGTTGATCCACTCGAAGAACCAGGTCTCCTTCTTGGAAGGCTCGACCTCTCACATTTCTGGCGTGGAATCAACGCAAGTCTTGCTGATAGATGGTCGACCGGATCAAGGCCATCTCTCTTTCCTCCTCTAGGAGATCGACTGAATCTTGTCGGGCCTGCTCTTCTTCTTCTTCGGAGAAAAGCTCGACTCGGGGTGCGTTGTGGAGCAGGTCACTTGGTAGAACAGCTTCGGCTCTATAGACCAAAAAGAAAGGAGTTCGTCTAGTCGATCGGTTGGGAGTTGTCCTCAAACCCCACAGAACTGACAGAAGTTCATCGACCCAAGCGCCTGCTGCGTGTTTGAGATCACGCATCAGTCGGGGTTTCAATCCTTTGAGAATTAGGCCATTGGCTCTTTCTGCTTGTCCATTCGACTACAGGTGAGCGACTGAAGCATAGTTGACTCGTGTGCCTTGAGAAGCGCAGAAAGCTCTAAACTCATCGGAATCGAAATTCGATCCGTTGTCAGTGATGATGCTGTGGGGGACTCCATATCTGAATGGCAATTCTCTAATAAAACTGACAACGGTGCTGGCTTCAAGATTCTTGATAGGTTTAGCTTTGATCCATTTGGTAAACTTGTCGACTGCAACGAGCACATGAGTGAAGCCGCTCCTACCAGTTCTCAGTGGTCCAACCATATCTAGTCCCCAAACACCAAAGGGCCAGACAAGGGGAATGGTCTTCAGGGCTGACGCTGGCTTGTGAGACATGTCGGAGTAAAACTGGCAGCCTTCGCATTTGTCGACTATATCTTTCGCCATTTCATTTTCTCATGGCCAATAGAATCCGGCTCGGTATGCTTTAGCCACGATGGCCCGAGAGGACACATGGTGACCACAGGTCCCCGAGTGGATGTCATTCAGGATCATTCGACCTTCTTCTGGCGTTATGCATTTCTGACCGACTCTAGTCACGCTTTCCCTGAACAACTACCCTCTTATCACAGTAAAGGCCTTGGATCGACGGACAATCTGCCGAGCCTCTTCTTCGTCTTCTGGGAGTTCTTTTCTGAGGATGTATGCAATGTATGGCACTATCCAGTCGGGTGTGATGGCCAGAACCTCCATGATCAGGTCGACCACTGCTAGGACCTCAACTTCAGTCGGATCTGTGGTGCTCTTAGGTTGCGGGGGCTCTTCAGTAAAAGGATCTTCTTGAACGGTCGGTGTGTGAATATGTTCCAAAAACACATTGCTGGGAACGGCTTCTCTCTTGGAACCTATCTTTGCCAAGTCATCGGCAGCTTGATTTTTCAGTCGGGGTATGTGATGGAGCTCTAACCCCTCAAACTTCTTTTCCAACTTCCTCACCGCATTGCAGTAACCAGTCATGGTTGGGCTTCTGATGTCCCACTCCTTCATCACTTGATTGACTACCAAATCTGAGTCGCCGTAGACCATAAGGCGACGGACGCCGAGTGAGATGTCCATACGCAACCCATACAGGAGTGCTTCATATTCAGCTTCATTATTGGAGGAATCAAAGTGAATCTGGAGGACATATCTGAGCTTGTCTCCTCGGGGGGATACCGGAACCACCCCAGCACCGGAACCATTCAGCATTTTGGGTCCATCAAAGAACATGGTCCAGTGCTCCGAGTGAACTTGAGTCGGCAGTTGTTGTTCAATCCACTCGGCGAGGAAATCTGCTATTGCTTGGGACTTAATAGCTTTATTTGCCTCAAACTTGATATCTAAGGGAAGGAGTTCAATCGCCCATTTTGCCACTCAACCAGTTGCATCTTTGTTGTGCAGAATCTCTGACAATGGAGCGTCGCTGACGACTGTAACAGAGTGATCGGAGAAATAGTGTGCAACCTTCTTCGTGGTCATGTAAATTCCATAAACGAGCTTCTGATAGTGCGGATATCTCTGCTTTGACGGAGTCAGAACTTCAGAAATATAATAAACTGGGCGCTGAACTTTGTAGGTTTTTCCCTCTTCTTCCCGCTCAACCGTAAGTACTGTACTGACAACTTGTCAGTGGTTGCTATATAAAGCAGTAAAGGCTCTTTGCTGATTGGGGCAGCAAGCACCGGCTGGGTGGAAAGCAGGGATTTTAGCTCTGCAAATGTTGCATCAGCTTCAGGAGTCCACTCGAACTTATCTGATTTCTTCATCAGTCGGTAAAGAGGCAGTGCCTTTTCACCAAGGCGAGAAATGAATCGACTTAGGGCGGCCAAGCAACCAGTAAGCTTCTGTACATCATGCACACGCACAGGGCGTTTCATTCGGAGTATAGGACCCACTTTCTCTTGGTTAGCATCGATCCCTCATTCGGAAACGAGAAAACCGAGTAATTTTCCGCTCGGAACTCCAAATGTGCACTTTAATGGATTAAGCTTGATATCATACCCTCTGAGGTTGGCAAAGGTTTCAGCAAGGTCAGTCAGTAGGTCGGAACGTTTACGTGACTTGACCACGATGTCATCCATGTATGCTTCCACATTCCGACTGATCTGAGTGAGCAGGCACTTCTGAATCATCCACATGAATGTGGCTCCAGCGTTCTTCAAACCGAATGGCATTGTGACATAACAGAAGCACCCAAACGGGGTGATGAAAGCTGTCTTTATCTCGTCGGGTCCATACAGACGGATCTGGTGGTACCCGGAGTAGGCGTCCAAAAAGGACAAACGCTCGCACCCCGCAGTCGAGTCGACTATCTGGTCGATGCGAGGGAGAGGAAAGTGATCTTTCGGGCATGCTCGATTGATATGCTTGAAGTCAATGCACATGCGAAGTGAGTCGTCCTTCTTTGGGACCATGACAACATTGGCTAACCACTCGGAGTGGTAAATCTCTCGGATAAACTCAGCTGCCAAAAGCCGAGCCACCTCTTCACCGATTGCCTTTCTCTTCTGTATGGCGGACTGTCGAAGATGTTCTTTGACTGGTTTCACTTTTTGGTCGACTCGCAAACGATGTTCAGCCAGTGCCCTGGGAACACTCGGCATGTTCGAAGGTTTCCATGCAAAGATGTCCCAGTTCTCACGGAGGAACTGGATGAGCACTTCTTCCTATTTGGAGTCGAGTGTGGCTGAAATGTGAGTCGGAGCAGCATTGGGGTCTGTCGAGTGAATGTGAATCGACTTCATTTCACCAGACGACTGGAATGCTGAATCTGTGGCTGACTTCTTGGCTCGCAACAAATCACTCGGATCTATATTTTTCTGGTATTCTTGCAATTCTGCCACGGCCATCTGTGCATCGGTGATCTTTGAACCCTTCTGGAAGCACTCTTCTGCCTTCTTCCGATTACCAGTGATAGTGATCACCCCTTTGGGACCAGGCATCTTCAATTTGAGGTATACGTAACATGGTAAAGCCATAAAACGTGCATAAGCTGGCCTGCCCAGAATGGCATGATAGGCACTCTGGAAATCCACAACTTCAAATGTCAACTTTTCTTTGCGGTAATTCTTGGAATCACTGATAACCACGTCGAGAGCAATCTGGCCGAGTGATGCAGCCTTCTTGCCTGGAAGGACCCCATGGAAACTCATATTGCTTTCATTGAGTCTAGACATCGGAATGCCCGTTCCCTTCAACGTCTCTGCATACAGTATGTTCAGGCCACTGCCACCATCCATCAGGACCTTTGTCAGTTGAGTGCCTTCGACTACCGGGTCGACCACCAGTGCTTGCCTCCCAGGGGTGGCTATGTGCGCTGGATGATCAGACTGGTCAAATGTAATGGCAGTCTGCGACCACTTCAAATAACTGGGTGTCACCGGAGCGACCATGTTCACTTCTCTGTTGATGACTTTCAATCGAATTTTGCTCTCAACGTCAGCAAAAATCATCAGAGTGGAATTCACGTGGGGATAACCATCATTATCTTCTTCCTCATCCTCAGCCTTGTCTGCTTCCTTCTCCTTTTCCTTGGTATGTTTCTCTCGAAATTGCTGGATTAGGAGTCGACACTGCCGAGTGGTGTGCTTCGGATAAATGAAATTACCCTCTTCATCTTTTTTGGTGTGGATGTGGCACGGCAGATCCAGCACGTCATTTCCATCTTGATCTTTTACTTTCTTGGGGTTCCACGACCCTTTGGGCTTCCCCTTGAACTTGCCTTGAACCATAGCTAAGGCTTCACCAGGAGCAGCTGGCTCGGCCTTGCGCTTCTGTTTCCGACCGAAGTTTCCTCCTCCGGCTTCATGGGCGACTGCTTTGTGCTTGCCACTCCAGAGTCGTTCATCTTCTTCATCATTGGCATACTTGGTGGCAATCTCCATCATCCGAGTCAAAGTCATATTTCCTGTCCGACCGAATTTCAGATTCAACTCCCGATACCTGACACCTTCCTTAAAGGCACAAATTGCCTGATGATTAGACACGTCCTCCACCGTGTGGTGCAGGGTGATCCATCTCTGGATATAATCCCTCAAAGTTTCATTCGGTTTCTGAACACAACATTGTAATTCTGTCAAACCTGCCGGCCGTTTGCAAGTGCCCTCGAATGTTCTGACAAACACTCGGGCGAGATCTTCCCAAGTATAAATACTGCTAGGTGCCAACTGATTCAGCCATGCTCTAGCCGAGCCCTCCAACATCAGAGGAAGGTGTTTCATGGCCACTTCATCATTGCCTCCACCAATCTGGACAGCCACTCGGTAGTCTTCAAGCTAGGTGTCAGGCTTGGACTCACCAGTGAACTTACTGAATCCAGTCGCCAATCTGAAGTTGGGGGGAATCACTGCAGCCCTGATGGCTCTGCTGAAGCACTCTGGACCTGAGACATGCACCTTGCTGCTGGTTTGCAGATCCCTGCCATGGCCCTCTCGGTGAGCTCTGTTTCTGTCGACCAAGCCCTGAACGAGAATAGATCTCGCATCAAAGCCTGGCTCCCTGGGGTCGACTGGAATCCCTCGCCCAACGCTGTGAGGGCGCATGTCTTCATGCTGCTGAGGCACGTACGACCCACTCCTTGGGCGAGGCGTGGGCACTCGACGACGATCATCGCGATCGACTCGGTGATCATACTGCTCACGGTTTCTGTACTGATCTCGTCGATCTCCACGTCCCTCATGCCTCGGGGGCGATATTGGGCTGTGGGCCGGCTGAACTGTGTCTGCAACCACGGATCTGCTATGGATCCTATTCCGCGACTGAGATACGGCTGTGTTCTGTTCTCCCGCCGCTCGGAGCAAAGCTCGGATCTGCACCAAACCTCGGCCAGCTTCTGACTGGGAAGGTTGGATCGACTCCGCTATCCGGGCAGCAGCTACTAGATTCTGGATCGAGGTTCGGTATACCTGAGTCGGAGGTGGAAAAAGCTGGCATCGACTGGATTCGAGAGCACGTTGCCGAGCGCGATCGTCGAGTGCGCGCTGGAGGTTCTCCAGTCGAGTGCGCTCAGCCAAGTTGGCCAAGCGCGCCTGCTCCAAGGCCTGGGTCTCAGGGGTTTCTCCAACTATAGGAGTGTGCAGTGCATCCATGTTCCGATGGCGAAGTTCCTCCCTTTGCTGCGAAGAGAGGGGTTCGGGGCGGAACTCTTCATGAACGCGCGACAGATCATTGTCCCCATCACCTCCGTCTTCCCGGGTGAAGCTAGGAGGACCGTGTGGTCCATTGACCATCAAAACTTCCGCCGCTGGGTCGCTGCTGTCGCACTCAGATGCAGTCTCTACGGAGCCAGTCGACAGATCGAACAAGCCGTAGAGAGTTTCGTCGGGCTTGATTGCCGCAACTTGAGGGGTGGCCAACTGGCGGGCCACCGCATGCCTCACCCACCGCTGAAGCCTCGACCGACCATAACGTTTGCTCCGGCGAGCCACAGGAAGGGGGAAAGCTGCCGGAGCCGACTGATACTAGGTCGACAGCTGCCGCAGGAGGACGCCGCGGACGCACGCGTGAAAGTGCATCGCCCCGCGGACGGGGAGCGCGTCGACGTCGAGTGGAGCCTCCTAAAGCCAAGCGGAGTCGTCAGCGATAAACACGAGCGCGCCGAGATGGAGCTCGCGGCCCTCAGCCAAACCTCCACCTGAGACCATGATGACGGGGATCGGAAAACTTGCAACTTCTCCAAAAAAAATCGCTAAGACACCTGCCCCACGGTGGGCGCCAACTGTCGTGGTTCTAAGCCTGACAGTAGAATAGGGGGTAGGAATGTAGAGGCAAGATCCTAGCTATGGAAGAGTTGTACACGCGAGTTTTACGAGTTCAGGCCCTTCTCGGAGGAAGTAACAGCCCTACGTCTCGGAGCCCGGAGGCGGTCGACTGGATATATGCGTGTGAATTGGAAAAGGTGTGAACCCTTGTCCCAGAGGAGGGGGTGGCTTATATAGAGTGCGCCAGGACCCCAGCTCCCCTCCGTTACACATGGTTCAATGTTCATAAAGGAGGAGCGTTACTGGTAATGTTCGGAGTAAAGTGCTATAAATGATTATTAAAGCTATGACTTAAATCCTGACCGTTGCGGAGTGAGTGGCTTCACATCTTCTGGTGGCCGAGTGGTTGTTCGCATGGTCGAGTGTCTTCAAAGCTATCGAGTGGAACATAACTTCATGGTCGAGTGGATGATGATCTCTCTTCGACTGCTTCTGGTTCTTTTAGAGATGTCCTTGGGGAGGGTATCTTGAACAGATCCATGACCCTACCTAGGTACATAGCTTCGTCAGGGCCCTCAGCTCATTTTCCGTCCAAGCCAATATGCTACAAAAGGCGAGACGTGCGCCACCCGACAGCCGTTGGCCTGTCAGGCGCGGGATCCCACGTTGATGGCCGGCCCACACAATCATGCGCCAATGATGAGGCGCACGGGAAAGGATCTTCTGTGCCTGCTGCAACGCCTACTGCTTCACCAACCACCACAGAAGATCCGGCGCGCACAGATGCTGCTGCTGGTACTGTTTCAGATTCCGCTGCAGGATCTTCTGTGCCACAAATTGAAGCTGCATCATCCCCATGTCGTACACAACTACAAAAAAGGGTAATACAGCCTGTTGATTATAAACATGTAACTAAGTATGGGATGGTGTGCTCTACAGGTGAACCTTACACGCTTGAAGAAGCACTAAGCAATGAGAAGTGGAAGAAGGCTATGAATGAAGAATTCATGGCACTGTAGAAAAATAAAACATGGCATCTGGTTCCTCCACAGCAAGGTAAAAATCTTATTGATTGCAAGTGGGTATTCAGGATTAAAAGAAAGTCTGATGGAACCATTGATCAGTACAAGGCCAGATTAGTGGCAAAAGGTTTTAAACAACGGTATGGCATAGACTATGAGGACACATTTAGTCCTGTTGTAAAGGCTGCCACTATTCGTCTTGCTTTTTCTATTGATGTATCCAAGAGCTGGAGTCTCAGGCAGCTAGATGTATAGAACGCGTTTCTCCATGGTGTTCTGGAAGAGGAAGTGTACATGAAGCAACCTCCTGGGTTTGTGAACAAAGATGCACCTTCTTTTGTGTGCAAACTTGACAAGTCATTGTATGGGTTGAAACAAGCTCCAAGGGCATGGTACTCATGTCTCAGTCACAAAATGCAAACAATTGGTTTTGTCCCTTCTAAGTCTGACACCTCACTGTTCATTTGCAACAAGTACAATTCACACATATTTGTACTCATATATGTTGATGATATTATTGTCACAAGTTCATCAGATGAGGCCATTACAGGACTTTTGAAGGATCTTGGTACATAGTTTTCTCTCAATGATCTTGGAGATTTACACTTTTTCCTAGGGATTGAGGTGAAGAAGCATGAGGATGGACTTCATCTATCCCAGGAGAAATATGCAGCAGATCTGGTAAAGAAGGCTGGTCTGCAAGGTTGTAAACCCTCACCCACTCCTTTGTCAAGTTCAGAAAAAAATTGGCTCTTACAGAGGGACAACCTCTAAGTCAGGATGATAGTACAAAATACAGAAGTCGAGTAGGTGCTCTTCAATACCTGACACTTACTAGGCCTGATATCTCCTTTGCTGTTAACAAAGTTTGCCAATTTCTTCATGCACCCACTACAGTTCATTTGACTACTACCAAATGCATTGTTAGATATGTCAAGAACACTCTTAATGTTGGTCTGAATTTCAGCAAGTCTCCATCTACACTTGTGAGTGCCTTCTCAGATTCTGATTGGGCAGGATGCTTGGATGATAGGAGGTCCACTAGTGAATTTGCAGTATTTTTTGGTCCTAATTTGATATTGTGGTGTGCAAGAAAGCAAGCTACTGTCTCCAGGTCCAGTACAGAGGCAGAGTATAAGGCATTAGCAAATGCAACAACAGAAATTATTTGGTTACAATCCATCCTGAGGGAACTTGGTATTAAAAGTACTCAAACTCCATGTTTATGGTGTGATAACCTAGGTGCAACATACTTGTGTGCTAATCCAGTTTTCATGCTGAAACAAAGCATATTGAGATAGACTTTCATTTTGTCAGAGAAAGAGTTGCCAAGAAGCAACTTGAAATTCGGTTTGTGCACTCCAAAGATCAAATTGCAAATGGATTCACAAAACTGTTGCCCACAAGAAGCTTTGAAGACTTCAAGCATAATCTCAACTTGATGAAGTTGTGATTGCGGGAGGGTGTTAAACAACCTGTCATGTTGCATTGGTTTGACCGCACCTTGACACATTGAGCCGCATCAGGAGTCCAGAATCTTGGTAGAGATAAGTTAGGTAGTTGATTCATATTTATCTGTTGTAACATATTCTATCTCTTCTTCTCCAAGTCTTTTGTAAGATCTCAACTGTACGCGCCTCAGGGTTATTGCGCCCCTGCTATATAACACGTACACGTCCCTAAGCTAGGGTAAGACGTTTCCTCACATCACACAACTGATTGTATTCACGTAACTGGGCCACTTGATTATGGTGGTTAGCTAAATAATAAGTAAGATGTCCCCAGTTCTGCATAAAGACTTAGGCAACCTAATTTCTTAAGCTTTGTGGAGTCAGAACTGTTGAACGTTTTTGTTTGGAGTCTTTCTGAAATGATGAGTGATGCATACCCATTCAATGTTTTACATGGTACTGCAAGTGAAGAAATGATTTGTACTGAACCATCTAACGGATTATTGTGTTTCTTTGAAGTCATGAATTTGTAGCAAGTGACGCCCTCATTGGCAATCTTTTTGAAAGATATCCAAGATAGTTAAAGCATCATGGGTTTGAGGAGGCCGAGCAGTCCGTGGTGTCTCCGTCGTCGCCGGCCGCATTGGTATGTTGTGCCCCTTTCCCTGCTCCACGACCCAGGCTACTCCACCACCACCGGATACGAGTGTGGCCGCGACAGAGGAGGCTCATGCAAGGGGGTCTGATGCATAGCATGTTATGCACATGTAATGGAAATGTTATACAGCGAAACACATTTTGATATTCTAATATTAATATGCATTGTTGGTACTCTCTCCTTCCATCTATATAGGGCCTAATGCGTTTTTTAAGACCGTCTTTGACTATTGACAATATTAATAGTACATGACATGCACAATGTGAAAATTATATCATTGAAAGCTCCTTTCACACACGAATTTAACGGTGTGCTTTGTGTAAGTTGCATGTTATATATTATTGCTCTAATATTTGGTCAAAGTTAGCCTCGAAAAATGCATTAGGCCCTATATAGATGGAAGGAGGGAGTATAAAGGTTATGTTTCCTGTTTCACACACACACACACACAGGTGTTCCATGGTTAATTTTGTAATGGGAAAAAATTGAGGACTAAAGGTTTCTGTATGTCCAATTGTTGACCTGCCATCGGAAGTGCATGATTGTCTGATAGGCTTGCATTGTTAGGGTTTCTTTATTATTGTTGTTTTTTTATTTTGGGGAAAACCCATGATTTTACCCTAACCCAAAATTGGCGAGTTAAAGCCGGAGAGGGTCTATGAGAAGTTTCGGGACATGGAAGAAATTGACTGTTCTAATTAAAGTAATATAAAAAGAAAAGTGACTGTTCTAATTTATGGGCCCAGATCTTGCGTAATAAGTACCTTACCACTAAGACCCTACCACAGGTGACAGTTAGGCCAACTGACTCACCATTTTGAAAAGGACTAATGAAAGTGAAAGTAGCATTTTTCAATAGAACAAAGTTTATCGTTGGTAACGGTTTCTCCACGAGATTCTGGGAAGATACGTGGCTTGGGAAGATGCCCCTAGCTATCCAATATCCATCCCTCTATAATATTGTTCAACGCAGAGATGCTTATGTTGCAACAGTGTTACAGTCCAACCCTCTAAATATTCAATTCAGAAGGACGCTGGTCGGAAATCATTGGGAAGCATGGCTCCATCTTGTGAGAAGATTGATGGATGTCCAGTTGTCTCAGCAGCCAGATCTGATTCATTGGAAACTAACAAAAAATGGAACGTTTTCAGTGAAGTACATGTATCTGGATTTAATCAACTTTGTACCCATACCTCGGTCTGTTCACATTTGGAAGGCCAAAGTACCCTTACGGATTAAAGTGTTTATGTGGTTTGTCCATAAATAAGTAATTCTCACTAAGGACAACTTGGCCAAACATAAATGGAATGGGTCTCCGAGATGTAGTTTCTGTGACCATGATGAATCTATCAAACACATCTTTCTTGATTACCCGCTGGCCAAAGTTTTATGGCGCTTGGTACATATAGCGTTTAACATTACTCCTCCAACTAGTATCAACACGTTGTTTGGGATGTGGCTAAACGGAGTTGACAAAGAATTAGCGAGTCACATCCGTGTATGCGTTTGTGCACTATTATGGGCTATATGGAATTGCAGGAATGATATGGTTTTTAATAGAGCAAGAATGTGCATTTCTTGCAGGTTATCTTTCGGGCCACTACTCTGATCCATATGTGGTCGCTACTCACTTTGATGGATGCCAGGGAGCATTTGGTTACTGGGTCTATCCGTTGGGAGACGGTAGCACGAGCTATCTTCAACCGGTTTGAATGGCGGTCATGTAATATGATAGGAATTTAGGTCCTATCTTTCTTTTATGCCACCGGTTGTGGTTATCCTGTCTTTTCCTTTTTGGCTCGGTGTGAGCATTTTGTATCTTATGATTTGAGATTTGAAGACTTTGTTGGTACAATTTACTTATTAATAAGATGGTCGTATGCATCGCTTTGATGCAGAGGCCGGGGGCTGACCTCCTTTTCTATAAAAAAAAGTAATATAAAAAGAAAAGTAGTATTTTCTCAATATTCTTTATTAGTAACATATGTTTATAAGATTATGATTTACCTCTGCTAATAGAAGTCGTCGTTGCAAAGAAACATGCCCAAAATTGTAAGCCCATATTGGTATTACTTTCCAGTAATCAACAACCAACAAAATATATATTTATAAATGATCTATTATCTTGTCATGAATAACAATGATAAATTTGTTGTTGACTCATGTTATATCCTCACAAATAAAGTGCTACGGGGAACTTTCTCTATCAGTTCAGGTTGGTTCAGGCTGGACGAGCAAGACAACATACTGCAGACCGGGAACATGGTTTGAAGATTAGATGGAAATTAATGTAGCATATGTACAGCTACGTTTGTAAATCTTCTTCACAGTTTTTCCTTTTTTTTGCAGAGTTATGTTCATCATCAGTGATATGTGTTAATACTCTCCTAGAGATTGATTTCTTTGCTTTCGCAAAACTAAGGCTATGTTCGGTTATCCCCACCCCCGCCGGGATCGGGTCGAAACCCCGCTGATCCCCGTGGGTTTCTCCCCGGCTAGGGTCAGATCCCGGTCTGGCTTATAACAGTCTTCGGTTAGACCTGGCCAGGATTAGTTCCCTCCCAAACCCCGTGGAAATCGCAGGGAAACGGCCCACGCGTCACATCTCGTGGAAGCTCTCTGTCTTTCGCGAAACGGCACACTCTCTCGCCCGACCTCTTTCGTGTCGTGGCGGCGCCGGAGACTGCAGAGACTGCGGCGGCGTGCCCCCCTCCCCCCTCTCTCTCCTGTCCAACCGGCGCCACAGCATCTAGTTGCAGCGGCAAGCTCGGCGGCGACCCGGACCTAACTGACGGCGGCGACGGCGAACGACGCCAAGGCTTCCAGATCCGGCGGACGGCAGCCCTCTCCCTCCGACCTCCGTCGGTCCCAGGACCCAAAGGCCACTCCACTTCCTCCGTCGGCCGTGCGGGTACGGCCCTGCCTTCCGGCTGCAGTTCCGGCGTCCGCGGTGGTGCAGTTCTGCTGCTCCGATTGTCCAGCTCGTAGTCTGGGCGCTAGAAGTCCCAAAATGATTCATCTACTGATCGTAATTTCATCTGCTGATCGTAATTTTATCTACTGATCTACAACTCTGTACAAGGTAATTTCTCTGCTTTTTTGAACAAACCACAGGCTTTTTTGTTGGCTTCTAAGCATGCTGCTGATTCCTACTTGTAATTGTAACTGATTGCTTTCACTAATGAACAAGACTTATATTACTCTTGTTGTGCTGCTGTGATGTTGTATACTGTTGTTATGCTGCCGTATACTACGAAGTGTTTTTGCTGGTGAGTTTTTTAACCGAACAGAGATTAGGTGAGAAGGATTAATCCCCCTAGTGGAATGATTCCACGTGGGGGTTGGGTGGCGACACCAAAACCCTGCAGGTATTAGATCCACTAGTGGATATAATCTGTTGGAACCGAACATAGACTAAGGGGGTCAGATACATGGAGAGCTTTTCCAAATATCAGGTTGCAAATACCTTCGTTGCTTTGGACCTTGCCATGGAAGGATGAACACTAAATGACCACAAATGCCTTTAGATTATGAGTAAGCGTGGCTCTACCTTCAGTGGTTTGCGCATCTGCTTTGTCTCTCAGGCTGGTTTCACGGGTACGTGATTTTAGCTTGGAACAGCCACAGGTGCTGCAGCTTGGTTTGCTAACTAGCAATATTTTGTTTCTTAGGTGGACAAACTTGTATCTCACAACCTTGATGAATTATTTCATTTGATCAGCTTATGTGAAAAGAAAAAGAGTACTATTTATCATTGCCTGTGTACACACACTCGCATATCTTTTTTTCTGTTGCTTATTGGCAATGGCCCACTCATAGGCACGACCTAGAAGAATATTATACCTCAAATTTACTTCAGTTTGGATACACTGATGACTCGAAGATCGAAATAACTGATGAATTATGTCAGTTATACAATTTAAGAGGCCATGGAATGTGATATATGAGAAACAATTTTGTTCATGATACATGAATATCTATATGGCACTGTGGACGCTGGCGAGATGTTGGTGATGACCTTGGTTGTCGAGATGCACTAGCTAGGGGTGCATGCTTGGCCATAGGCCACAATTAAATTTTCTTGATGGACTGATTTTATGTCAATTAGTTAATGATCAATGGTATTTGCTAAGCAGTGGACATGGGCCTGTTGATTTATAAAGCACAATATTTACAGTCATTTATACGAGTTAGGAATTATATGCTTTTTGCGTGAGATTTCAGCTGTTCAAAAAGTAAATTTATGTTATGACAGAATTATTAAGTTTCATAGTAGAACATATTTAATCGAGACATGTGTTGCACGTGCATACTTATTAATAGCCTTTAATTAGTGATTTTAGTGTTGAATGGTTTTTTCTTAACACGAGCCGGCCTGTAGCCGTGGCATGCCAAACCGCCCTTTTTAAGTCGCATGCCAGGATGCTTCTTGAGCCTAGGCCTTCGGGCAAGCTGTGTGTCAGGTCTATTTATAGGTGGGTCGTGTCGTGTTTGTACCGGTCTAAGTTTGCTCACTCTTTGTCACAATCAAACCTAGCCACATAGATCGCGTCGACCATTAGCACGTCATTGACCCGGCACGGGACACGACATGTGTGAGGCCATGCCGGGCCACAAAGCCAAACTCGCATGCCCGCATGACACAACCATTTGTTTATTTATTGTTTATTCAAAAAAATATTTCTGATGTATACGCCCAAAATAGCTAAATTGGCTAAAAACAAACAATCCATACAAGATAAATGAGAAAAAACTAATATGTCGTGCATGGACCTACCACTGTGCCTGCCATATGGGCCTCCTACTATGCCTGCCGGCATCAACTATAATAGATATGCGAAATCACTAATTGTGGAGTACTTCTTTCAAAGATCATCCCCTGTCGTGACAAGTGACGCGCTACATGTGCGCACAACATGAGAGTTTTTCTTTGTTTTCGTAGATCCATTTATTTAAAATGTTTTATCTCTTAAACAGTGCGTCTAAATCTCAAACATTTTTCATTATTGGATTCCTCGCATCAAGAATTTCAAAACTATATCCATGTTGACAGACGTGCCTCTCGCAGAAGCAAAATCGTACAACTTACGGAAGAAGAAAAAGAAGAGAAAACACATTCTTCTTCGTTTTCGAGAGGCACGGTTGTGCCTCTTGCGGAAGAAAAAAAAAGAGAAAATATGTTTTTTTTTCTAGAAACACTCGTGGAAGCAAAACCATAGCTTTTGCGAAAGAAAAATTATGCCTCTAAATGCGTATTTTTTCTGTTTTCGAGAAGCATGGCTGTGCCTCTCGCGGAAGTAAAATTGTATAATGGGTCGTCACGGGCCATGCCATGCAAGGGGTCGGGCCGGCCCATCTGGCCAGGTGCTCACAAGGCACCTACTGAATGAAATGTCAGTTCTCAAAAAAAAACTGACTGAACTGTCCTTCAGAAAAATGGACTGGAATTGCTCAAAGAAAAAAAAAAGGAGACCGTACCGCCGGCGAGGGTTAGGATAGGAGAATGCGTCGTCTCCGCCTGCGGCGACAGGCGCACCCCCAGCTGCCGGCCAAGTCTCCCTCGCCCACCGTGGCCGACGCGAAGTTGACTCCTGGCGGCGGCGACAGCGAGGTAAGCCATCCAACTTCACCACTAGCGAAGTCGCCGGTACAGATACCCGTGCTATTGCATTTGCTTGAATGCTGCTTCCGCTGACAAAACGAAATGTATCCTATGGTGTATCTTGATCAAAGGTGCAAGTACGTATCAGCCCGATGCACCCTCTCGATCTCCTTTTATCTTACCGGAGTCGAATACTGTGAGTAAATTCACAAAGCACACAGTTTCCTGAAGAATTTTGTGGCGAAAAATTAGCTAGGGTCTCTTGGTCGTGATCTGTTGAGGACGGTCATGTTCTCATGCCGTGCAGGTAGAGGTAGCTGCCGATTCTCCTCCGGTCCTTTATGGCTTATTCTGAATTGTTTTACCTGTCGACAGGTCTCGATCAGATTGTCCTTGGTGTATCATCCATGCCACCATGCCTGCCAGCATCAACTATCAGAATTAATTATTGGCAAGGATCCCAAGCTCTATATTTAGCAATAATAATTAATAAAAGTGGTGACTGGTGTGCATAAATTTTTTATAAATAAGCTGACTGGTGAGTAGTACTAAAGAGTAAAGACACTTCTCGTTGCCGTGCTTCATCTGCACACTGAAACATGACGGCCACGCCATGTTTCCCGAAGTTTCTCAAGGGCTGGTGAGAGCAATTATTGGTTTGGTACAAAGATACACATCTTGTGACCATAGAAACTTTAACAGACCTGAGCTTGGGAGTGCTTCTCATCAGAAGTATGGGATCGACGAACGGCAGATCTTCTCAACAAAGCAGCGGCTTACCTTAGCAGGTATGCATAAGTTATTTTCGTTGATTAATCTGCATGTATCAGCCTCCATAGTTTGCTGGTGCAGACATCTTCTTGTTCTCCCAACCACCAATCAAAACAAGATCTGGCTCAAAACTGCAAGATCCTACAAAACCAAACTACTCAAATACCCAGCTTCAGCCGACTTTAGTTGCCAACTTGCCATTGAGTCATTGTTCCCATAGGTTGCTTGGTATTATGCATCCATTGTTTTCCTTCTAGACTAGATCTGCAAATTGTTTGGAGGAAATAGCACCTTATGAGTTAAAACTCTTCGTTGTTCCTTAATATGCTTGGCTCATAATTCGTGTATCTCCTTGCAGAAGTATGGTAATTCATGGTTTAGTACTGCAGTGTGATAATAATATGTACCTTGTAATTTTTTAGGCTGGGCCACAGAAATTATCTGAAGACACACAGGCTACCTGCTGTGCAACATATCTGTCTCAGCTCTGACTTGAGGTGCAATGGCCGAGGTTGTGATTCTCTCGGCAGTGGCAAAGATCGGTGTAGCTCTGGGGAATGAAGCAATGAACCAGGCTACTTTACAGTTCAATAACTTTATAAAACAGCTAACAGAGCTTCAAGGAAGCATGGGTCGCATCAGAAGGAGCTCAGATTGATGCATGAATATCTTTGCCGAATGGACATACGGAATCACAACAATCAGACATATGAAATCTGGGTGGAGGAGATGAGAATCTTTGTTCATGGGATTGAGGACATTGTGGATGAGTATTTGCATCTTGTTGGTCAGAAACATGACAGTGGATGGAGTGCCTGTCTGAAGAAAGGATTCAAACAACCAAATGTTTTCTTCTCTTTAAACAGGATAGCTTCTTTGGTTAAGGAAGCGGAGGTCAATCTTGTGCACCTGTTCCAGGCTAAAGATCGATGGGTGTCAATGGTAG
Organism: Triticum aestivum; assembly: GCF_018294505.1. Classification (NCBI taxonomy): domain Eukaryota; kingdom Viridiplantae; phylum Streptophyta; class Magnoliopsida; order Poales; family Poaceae; genus Triticum; species Triticum aestivum. The sequence continues at coordinate 445,788,114 of NC_057803.1, read as the reverse complement.
ATAGTGGGTATATGAATGACTCGAGTTACATTGTTGAGAGGTCTCAGCATCTAGCAAGCACTTCACGTTCCCTTGCCGAAGAAGATCTCGTGGAGGTTGATGGAAACAGAAAAAAGCTTGAGCAGTGGTTGGCAGGTGATGAGTTGGAACGCTCTGTGATAGTGCTGCATGGTATGGGAGGGCTTGGTAAAACAACTTTGGCTGCAAATGTCTACAAGAAGGAAAGTGAAAATTTTGATTGCCACTGTTGGGTCTCTGTCTCTCAAACTTATTTCAGAGAAGATGTTTTGAAAAAATTAATCAAGGAGCTTTTCAAAGATAAAGCCATTGTTCCATCTAATATTGAGACCATGGACATCATAAGCCTTGAAGAGGCACTGAAGAATTTTTTAGAGCAGCGTAAGTATTTGATCATGCTGGATGATGTTTGGACTCCTGAAGCATTCCATGATCTTTCTGGGGTGGTTATTCGTAACAAGAAGGGCAGCAGAGTTGTGATCACAAGCAGGGAAGGCAATGTTGCTCGACTTGCTTCTCAAGGACAGGTCTTAACACTAAAACCTCTATCAAAGGATGGATCATGGGAACTCTTCTGTAAGACAGCTTTTCCCAGAGATACAAAATATGAGTGTCCCACAGAACTGACAGAATTAGCACATGAAGTGGTTGACAAGTGTAAAGGCATACCCCTCGCAATTGTCTCTATTGGCAAGCTCCTCTTTGTACGTGACAAGACCAAAGAGGAACTGAAGCGAATACATGACCAGCTCGACTGGGAGCTAATTAACAATCCAAGCTTGGAACATGTCAGGAATATCCTTTATTTGAGTTACTTGTACCTCCCGACATACTTGAAAAGTTGTTTCCTATACTGCAGCTTGTTCCCAGAGGACTATCTTTTCAAAAGGAAAAAGCTGATACGGTTGTGGGTAGCAGAGGGCTTCGTCAAGGGAAGGGGTGAAAGCACAATGGAGGAAGTGGCTGAAGGTTATCTAGAAGAGTTGGTTCACAGAAATATGCTTCAAGTTGATACAAGAAACCCTTTTGGTAGGATAAAATCATTCCGGATGCATGATATTGTACGTGAGTTGGCAGTAGATTTGTGTCGCCGGGAATGCTTTGGTGTTGTTTATGAGGAGGATGAACACATGGAATCTCTTGATGAGACGGATGCACGTCGGCTGGTAATACACAAAATGAAGAAGGATATTTATCAGTCAGTATCGGGTGTACACCGTCTCCGCTCTGTTATCGCATTGGACATCAATATTCCATCATCCACTCTACTGCCTCTAATAGCAAAGAAGTCCAGATATATGTCGGTGCTGGAGTTAAGTGGCCTACCCATTGGGAAGGTTCCAGATGGTATTGGAGATCTTTTCAATCTCCGCTATCTGGGTCTGCGTGGTTCAAAAGTGAAGCTCCTTCCCAGGTCTCTTGAGAAACTCTCAAGTTTGTTGACACTGGACCTTTCAGGGTCTGGCATGAAGGAGCTGCCTAGAGGCATTGGTAAACTAAAAAAGCTTAGGCAGTTATTCACTGACAAAGCTAGTGATCGATTCAGGAGAGATTTCCGGTGCGGCAGTGGTGTATGCATCCCCAAGGGCCTTGAGAACCTGACAAGTCTGCAGACACTAGTATCACTGGAAGCGCAGGATGAGTCCGTTAGACAGTTGGGGGAGCTGAGGCAACTGAGAAGCTTGGAGATATGGAATGTGAAAGGAACCTACTGCGGACATATATGTGCTTCTCTAGCCGAGATGCGACACCTTTCTTACCTACATGTGAATGCAAGCCAAGACAATGAGGTTCTCCGGTTGAATGGTCTACCCCCAAACCTGCAAAGGCTTAGCTTGACTGGCCGATTAGCGGAATGCACATTGGGAGAGTCTCCTCTCTTCCAAATTGCGGGGCGGAACCTGTATTCACTGTCTCTATCTTGGTCCCAGATGATAGAAGACCCCTTACCATCTCTTTCTCGACTGTCAAATTTGACAGACCTGATGCTCACCAGGGCATACAGCGGAAAGCAGATGACATTTCTTGCCGAGTGGTTCCCCAAGCTAAAAACCCTGAGACTGAGAGACCTGCCAAATCTGGAGGTTCTAGAGATGAAGGAGGGTGCCGTGGTGAGCCTGGAAATATTGACACTAGTCAACCTTGAAGGCATGGTGGAGGTCCCACCTGGCATAGAGTTTCTCACGCACGTAAAGCATATTTCGTTCCGGGAAATCACCAGTGAGTTTTTGACTTCGCTGCGACAATGTCCTAGAACTCAAGGGGTGCAGTGGCGGCATACTCTTCGGTGACATTGACCCTGTTGGTCTCGAAATTAGTATTTAGGCCGCGCTTGGATGCGGTGTATTCTAATATGGATGTATTTATTCTACACGTGTGTCTTACCAGCCATGAACAGATTTTCAGCTGGAAACAAAACGACGAGCAGAGACCTGTGTCTTTTACAAGGGTATTTGAGACAGAAACGGTAATCCAAACAAGGCCTAAGCCACTCAACTACAGACCACTGTTCCACTACCAGTTTCCTCGTGTAACTTCACCTTCATGTCTGTATTGGTTTGGTTGTTATTCTGAAGCATGGTATTCCAAATACTGTACCAGAATGAAATATGCTTGTCGTTACTACTGTGTTTGTGATTGTGAAGCATGGTATTGTCTGTTTATTCTGGTTTTGCCTGTGAGTTAAATAACAAGACATTTGCATGATTGCGTTTGGGTTCGGACCTTTGTGATATTGCGTATCAGGTGATACCGGGGCTTAAATGCTCCCATGATGCTTTCAACATTCTGCAAAAAAGACCTTTTGAAGTCAACAAATTGCAAACAAGTACGGCAGCCTTTCAGATTCCTGGTGCCACTGGCGGAGGGCTCCGGTGGGCAGGGTATGGCACCCGCCATACCTTGATTTTTGGCAAAAAAAAATTTATACCTATGTATCTATCGCTTTTGACCTGGACATCGGCGCTCGACCGCTCGAGAGCCTCGACGTACCCCACTGGCCCACTCAGACCCACCAACGCGCGCGGCACCCACCCAGACCCAAACGCGACAGTGCGACACCCACCCAAACCTAGCGCGGCGGCGGCGGCTGGCCAGGTCGCGAGGACCAGGCGGACGCGACGACGGCAGTCGACGGCGGCAACGGGCTGGGGGCTTGGAGGGCTGTTGCACAGCGGCACCTTCAGCGGCGGCTCCAGGCCTCCCGCGGCGCAGCAAGCGGCGGCTCCAGGCCTCCAGCGGCGCATCAAGCGGCGGCTCCGGCGGCGGCCGCAGCTGCGGCTCCGTCGACGACTTCACCAGCGGCTCCAGCGGGCGACGGCGAGAGCCGAAGTCGGGGATTTTTCTGGTAATCCCTAGGGTGTAGGGTCCGAACTCTGAACTTTCTGTTGTTGGGTGTTGGTGTTTTTTCTTCTGTCAGTTCTCCATTATCTGAAGTTCTGAACCAGCGCTGTTCGGTCCAGAGTGCCAGAAGATGGAAGGAAGGGGGAAGGGACTAGCAAATTCAAAGAAAAGGGGAAGAGGTAATTTCTCATTTTTCTGAAATTTTGTAGCAATTTTGAACAGCATCTTGAAGCCTTACAAATTACAATCCAGCAGATTTTAGTGATATATTAATCTTGTCACTGCAGATTTGAAAAGGTATTTTAAAGTGATTGGTAGTGACAGCAGCTCAAAAACGAATCCAAGCACCCGCGAAAGTGTCAATATTTCAGCAAATGTCAATCATCAAGATCAAGTGACTTCCATGGAAGTAGATCATGAAAATTTGATGCCAACCGAACAAGTGGAAGAACAAACTACAGATTCCGTCGAAGCTATAGTGGAAGAGAATGTTGAAGTTCACGGGATTGAAGGTATAACTATTTTTAGTGAAGATTACATAAAGGGTGATCCAGGACTTCGCATTCCACTCGATAGTTTTGCCCCCAACATTAGAGATGATGTTAGATTTGCTTATATACGAATGGGTGCAACTCAACCAACTAGTTGCACTTTCCCCCCAAATAGAGATGGAAGATGCTTCCGGCCACAATGGTATAAGGATTTTGTTTGGTTGGAATATAGTGTAACAACACATAAGGCTTATTGCTTCTGTTGCTATCTTTTTAAGCATGACCGAATAGATGATAAATTTGGGCATGATGTCTTCTCCAAATTGGATTTTGACTGTTGGAAAAATGCGGTTGCGGCATTTCGTAAACATGTTGGTGGGCCATGTAGCATCCACAATATATCAAAAACAGCATGCGATGATTTTAAAAATCAAGGGGCAAGTGTGAAAAGTAAAGTTACAACTTACAGCCAAGGTTCACTTGTCAAGTATGAAACTCGTGTGGATACATCTTTGGGCATTGTAAGTTACCTAGCATTGCAAGGTGAACCATTTCGTGGACATGATGAATCCAGTTCTTCTTTGAACAAGGGGAATTTTTTAGAGTTGCTTGATTGGGTCAAAGAAAGAATTCCGGAAGTGAAGGTTGCATTTGATGAGCTATGTCCTCAAAATGCCAAAATGACTTCCGGGACAATTCAAAAAGAACTTGTCAAACATTGTGCAACTGCAGTCACCACAGTAATCAAAGAAGAGATGGGTGATTGTCTTTTCACTGTTCTTATTGATGAGTGTCGTGATATATCGGTGAAAGAACAAATGGCCGTGGTTGTCAGGTATGTCAGTACTTCATCTTGCAAGAGGAAGGATAAATTGCTTGACAAGCAAAAGGAAGATCTTTTGGATAAGATTGAGAGAGGTGAGATGCCCACAGGAAGAGGGAAAAATCAAGAAACATCGTTGGTCAGACCTGGAGACACAAGATGGGGATCTCATTACACAACCTTATCTCGCATTGAATCAATGTGGGATGCAGTCATAGAAGTTTTGGGCATTGTTGAGGATGATGTGCGTGTTCCATGTAGGGCAGGAGGTTTGGTTCATCAAATGGAGACCTTTAGCTTTGTGTTCATCCTGAAGATGATGCTAAAAATCCTTCGTATCACAAATGATTTATCTCTTCTATTGCAAAAGAAGGATCAAAATGTTGTTCAGGTATGTGAATATGTGATGGATCATGTTAGATCTATCTAGTATGGTTGATGTATTTTGTTCATGCATCTAAAATTGTAGTTATCTCATTTCAGGCAATGTCATTGGTTACAGATGTGAGAACACGTTTGGTCAACTGGAGAAATGATGGTTGGGAGCCACTCTTGGAAGATGTCAAAGTGTTTTGCACCAAAAACGACATTCCAATACCAAGTATGGATGACATCTTTACAAAGTGGGGTAAATCAAGAAAAGGTGGACGAAACAATGTGACGGCTGATCATTTTTTTCGTGTGGACACCTTCTATGCTGCTATAGACTCCATCACCACGGAGTTTGATCATCGTTTTAATGAGGTATCTTCAGAGCTGCTCCAGAACTTCTCTTGTCTTGACCCAAGAAACTCGTTTTCTAGGTTCAACTTGAATAAGCTTGCTAGGCTCACAGAGATTTATCATGATGATTTCTCTGACTATGAACGTGAACATATAGAAGATAACCTTGATCTATTCATTATCCATATGAGAAGAATTGAAGACTTTAGAGCTTGTCATGATATTGCAAGCCTAGCTAAAATGATGGTTGAACTTGAAAGGCATGTCATGTTTCCTACTGTTTATCGCCTCATTGAATTGGCATTGCTACTACCGGTAGCGACGGCAACTGTTGAAAGGGCCTTCTCATCAATGAAAATTATCAAGACTGAGTTGCGCAGCAAGATGACCGATGGTTGGCTTAATGACTTGATGGTTTGTTACATTGAGCGAGAGATCTTCAAAAGTATAGATCTTGGTAAAATTAAGCAAGATTTTCAGAATGAAGGTAGGGCATTGCCATTGCCTGGGTCTTCTAGACGCCATTGAAAGCTTCATTATCGGTATGTTTTAGGTAGTTTTCCTATTGAAACATGCCTAGATTTTCAGTGTACTTGGTTTTTGGTTGTAATGTGTATTGACTCTTGCGATTTGCATCAGAAGAATTCTTTCCTTAAGACTTCGCCACACCTTAATTTTTTTCCGTCCTCCGCCTCTGCTGGTGCAGTGATCATAAGAAGACTATGTGGCTCATTCACTGCAGTTATCCACTCCCCTTAAATTGGATTTCAGTATATGTCCCTTTGTCATTAATGGTTTTGGCAGCTCTCCTGCCAACATTCAAAAAAGTACTATGGCACTGCCATGTCTGCATGACTGGTAGTTGAGTGGAGAAGAATACACTGAAACTCGACGCAGAAGGGTAGCATATCCTGAAATCTAGCATACAATATTCCTTTGCCACGCTTGACTTGAATATCCCGTCAACTCTTTCTTTTTCAAAACCAACTTGTAAATAGCCTGGTCTTCTTGGCAGTATCAAGACAAACTCATTCTGCACAGAAATGAACAGAGGGCAACAACTTCCGGCGTGTTTGGCCGCCCCAGTCGCGGCCGAGGGCTGTCAAGTACTCCCTCCGTTCCAAATTACTCATCGCAGAAATGGATGTATCTAGAACTAAAATACATCTAGATACATTCATTTCTGCGACGAGTAATTCAGAGCCGAGGGAGTAGTAACCATGCTCATAATTTAGCAAATTGTGATTATGATTATAATCATAATGATAATTAAAATCACCGCTCGTTGTGTTGTCATAATCATAATCATAATCTAGATACATTCATTTGGTCTCGCTTTGTTTTTTCTTTTTCTTTGGGCTTGTTGAGCTGTGCCCTCAGCAGAACCTTATGACTTTGTTGTGGTACTTGGGTGTGTGTGTGTGGACTTGGTGTGGTTGTATGTCCTTTGGCGGTCTGCTTTATCTATAAAGCGGGGCGAAAGCCTTTTTCGGTATAATCATAACACCGTGATCGAGGGCTTGGTGAACAAATGTGAATTAAAATCACCTTTTGTTATGTAATAATAATCATAATTTGGCATTTTCTTCTACTATTTAAGAGGGGATGACAAAACAAAACATCTTAATGTTGTCACAAAATACTAAAAGTTAATCAGGGGTCCCAATATTGGTACAATAGGTTATGATAAAAATCTAAGAAGAATACAAATAAAGAAATAATGATTGGTTCACCAAATGGACTATCTCCCATAACAAATGCAAATTCCATAAACCCAATTTTAGTGATCAGCATTTTTCCACTTCAAAAAATTTATATACCATGGTTTAAGATATATAATAAGAAATGTGCATTAAAATCACCTTTCGTTATGTAATAAATGTAGTTTAGCATTTTCTTCAACTTTTAAGAAGAAAAAAAATTGTGAAACTTTTCACGGTCTCTTAACATCGGTACATAAGCTTGTCATAAAAATCTCAGACTATTTCTCGGAAGTTGGAAAACCATTTACTTAGAAATGCCCCATTTTGGTCTACCTATAGCACCATTTTAATTCTCGAAAGTTGGAAAACCACTTGCTTAGAAATGCCCCGTTTGGTTTACCTATAGCACGATTTTGTAAAACTGACCAAAATTCATGTTTCTCCAAAAAAAATTAAAATATTCCAGTAATTCTACATGCACGTATTTGCACGAGATGGAAAAGTTTAGCTTTAAAAGTATATCTTGAAATAGTGCCATCACTTAATTCGAATTAGGAAATGTTTCATTTTTTGTGTGAGATGAAGGGAACGGCAAAGGGGGCAGATCCAACGGTTACAGCCATCTCGATCGAATGTCTTTGACGGGGACCGATCTAGGGCTTGCGCCGATCGACCGGCACAGAGCGCTGCCCAGAAAATAAACAACACAGCAACATAGTTGCTCACTTGTGAACAACCTTTTTTCTTTTCTTTTTTGTTAGTTTTCCGGTTAAGAAACATTGAACGTTCTGACGGTTGCAATTCTCGATCGAAATCTTCATTGTATAGGAGGAATCAGCAATTTTTTGGGTCAATTTGTTTTTGTTGTTGTTTTTTTTAGGAAAAGGGGTCAATTTGTTCTTCGTTGTATACTTCATGTTATTAGAGGATAAATAGCCGAAGATGCGCCGCCCAGAAAATCAAGAAAACCAGTTAACTGAAGGAGCGATTTAGGAGTAGTTAATTAGGTAAATCTTTCATTCTTACATATTCACCACTCCATCCATAGTGGAGATAGATGAAGCAATTACAGGGACACATGCATACACATACACACAGGGACAGCAAGGGCAGAGCATAGACGGAGAGCGAGCAAGTAAACCACACACACACGCACACTTGCTCGACTCCATCAGATCAGACGCTCGTTATTCACGTATACTCTCACACCATCACACGTACTACGTACGAGTGCATGCAGCTTAACAGTTGCAGGGGTTGCACTTGCAGTTGTCGCCGCAGCTGCAGCCCTCGCCGGACTGCCCGGCGGCCACCTCGAACTGTCCCGCCTTGTTCTCAGGCGCCACGCCGAGGACGACCACGGCGGCGACCTCGGCGGCGGCGCTGCCCTGCTCCGTCAGATCAGGGTACATCTTCCTGCAACGGGCGAAGGCAACCGGTAGGCGAATCAAATCGATAGTTCATCACCACAAGGAACTAATTCTTGACCAGATACAGAGATCACCAGATCAAGTAGATAAATAGCATGAGAGTATTTTCGCAAGGAGAAGCATCCATTAACGTCAATCAAAAAATAAAAATAAAATAAAGCATCCATACCCGCACTTGCAGTCTGAGCCGCAGCTGCAGCCTGATCCGCAGTTGCAAGACATCCTCCAAATCTGTGGACCCAAAAAGATTTCAAGGAGAAGAAGATGAGCTTTGGTATCAGGGATGATGATGCGCACAATTGAATTGAATGGATAGCCTCACACCGGCGCCACTATTTATAGACGAATGGTGTACACAAGCTTTGGTAACGTACAAGAGGAGGCCACTCTAGTCTAATAAGCTGCCGTTGCGTGGCACGATGCTACTGGTGCGCCGGCCTCCCGGAACTAGTCCAATTTCTCAAAATCGATTGCCTTAAGACAGAGACAAAAAGCTCTTCACTCGATAATTTTTTTATTATCCTTGAGGTGGTTAGATGTAATTCTCATAATACAAGAGCGTTTTTGACATTACAAGTGAATTTCTTGTAGTGATAAAAGGGGTTGCGGTAGCTGGTTAAGTTAAGCACGAAGACAACCTGAGCTGATCTTTCTAGTTGCTTCCTGAAAAAACGAATAAAAAAAATATCCAAGCCCACTAATAATAGTTCGGCACGCCAACAAATCCAACGTATGGACCTCCTCTACCTTCAAATCTCTATCTCTGGATTACATTCGCAGTATACTGTTCCTTGATGAAGACATGCATGGATGGTTTGTGTCAAAAGGAATAATGCGTAGTTGACTTCCCTTCCCTTCCCCTTCTTTTGATTTCAAACTATTCGACATCATTTTGTATCTTCTCGAAAAGAAAAGAAAAAACTATGATTTTCTATATATGACTTTCTCTACTGCAAGACGGCAAGAAGTGGGCCTCTTTTGTTGCTTCTCAAAATTTCTTTTGCCGTACATCAAGTAGCTTTTAGATATTAAACAAAGAACCATTCATTTAATATCTATCTACAAGTTGTAGGGAATAAAAGTGCAATATTTCTATTTCTTTTAAAGAAAGTATGGTGAACATAAGTACTTTTTTTGTGGATAACTTTCTCTTATTTCACTAGTTCCCTCAATCGAGAGGGTACATAACGAATTAGTATTTTGTAAGCATGGGGTATACTTGTACTGGAAGCAATTGTTTTCTCCACTCCAATTGCATGTCACAGTTTTCTGTTTCAGGAAGAAGCCCGTATGAATCACAATGGTATGCATTACCAGCAATGATCATTCTGAAGACTACTACTATATGAGAACTATTTTTTTTTAAACATTGATGATGCTAGAACACAACTTGTTTGTTCTAGTTCTTGTAACCGAGACCGCAACAAAACATCACATCCAATACATCGACAATCTAGAAGGAGATATCTTATTTTGATGCGGGACATAGAAAACTTTATCACAAAACATTAACAAAGATTATGTCACATCCTTAGGTACTAACTAGTCCTGCACGTCAAAAACAAAAGAGAATTGAGTACTGGACAAACTCCACGGCGGAGAATATCTCATCAACAGAAACTCAACAAGGCCTATTTTCTCCTATGAATCATAGTTTCAGAATAAATCTTCATATCACAGTTTGAAGATTTGTTTTTAATGACGTCTTGGCTCCACGTGGATTATGAAGCTAGTTGAAGCTATTTGTTCCAATAATTACTTCCAATCTCAAAGAAAAACAATCCTGGGCAGGTTTCTAAACTATGGCTACAAACGTCGAAACATCACGCATCAGATCACAAGAGTCTTCAGTGAAAAAGAAATCGGCATATTTTGCAGTAAACTTCTATTAGATTCAACTAACGTGCTGGAATTATTGGCTCCGTCACTTATCAATGCCTAGTTTCTTAAAATTGTTGATGCGACTTGTGAGTTTGAAATGCTTGCGCCCGTGTCCAAAAGATAACTTTCATGCCTAGATTTCAAGTTGAAGCTGGTTGCTGTCACTTATCGGTTTGAAATGCTTCACACTTGTACCAGAAAGATAGCTTTCATGCCTAAATTTCAAGCCGAAAGATGCTTGCTGTTACTTGTCACTTTGAAACGCTTCCTGTTTATCAAGGTCATTCAAATTCAGCAAGTTTAGAGGATTGGTTTGGCAGCTGTGCCGTGCTTTTTCAGAAATGACAACGCTTCCAAGTGTAGGTTCATTTTGTTCAGACTTCATAGCCAAGTGAGTTGGGGCATGATCTTGTCAACAATATACCAATATATATAGCATGGACTTTTTTTTTTAAATCACGAACTGTACTCCATAGAACTGGTGGCATATACAGTATATAAATACCAATATCTGTATGTAGATGGACAGTTGAGAGTTGACGGGAAAAGTAATGGCCTGGTGGATCCAAAAAACTGTATGACAAGGGTGGCTGGCTTTAAAAAAATAACAATGGACACGCACACCGTGGGGCTCGAACCCAAGACCACAAGGTTAAGAGCCTTGCGCTCTACCAACGGAGCTAGACGGGCTTATTTGATTAATTTTTTTCAGCATCCTAATTGTTCGCTGTACTCGGAAAAAGTTGACAGATGGTGGCCTCTATTCTTGAAATACAATAGATAAACATCAGCAAAGTTGCTTAACTTTGGCGCAAGTTTCAGCATACACCAGTCAATAACAATCAAAATCCATGGCATCTGGACCAAATGGACGTCAGTGCACCTCCACGAGACCATGACTTTGAGAAACAAAGCAAAGTACGCCTACAGGTTTCAGTCAAGTTCTTGGTGATGGGTCCCATGCAAAACTCACCAGTACACTGTCCTAAATGCAAATCAAATTGTATTTATTTCCAGAAAAAATATTACTGTGATATTTCGGACACTAGAAATAGCGCTTGAATGAACCTTTTTGGTAGTACGCATTGCTGTTCCTATGAAAGACCAAAGCATACATACTGGTAACCCTTACTTATTATTACACTGAATTTTCTAAAACAGTAGATGATCTATTCTGCAACGCAGAAAATTAGAGCAATTTTTGCAACATGGATCTACAGTGCATCTGTAAGCAGACAGTGCTCAAGGGGAAAAAATCAGAGAATAATTCTTCTCCAACGAGGGGCAAAGCCTTTTAGTCTACAATAATTTTGCTCAAATCAACACCTTGCGGATCCGAGGCATCAATAAGGTCTCTCGGGCCAACTCTCAGATCAGGTACTCCCTCTTGCAAGATGGCACACACTGGAAATATAGGAACACCTTGCACTCTCCTCTTCAGTTCTTCATACATTGCTTCAGCTCCCTCTTCATCTATTTTGTTTGCGACAATCAACGATGGGCGCTTTGTCATGCCTTCTTGGTAATGCTCTAGCTCCACGACCAGATCGCATAGCTGCTCCCATGGTGGGATACCCTTCCTACCGTTGAGTGTTGCTGCCAGGTCAAGTACATAGGACAGAACTTTGGTGCGCTCAATGTGCCTCAAGAAGGCATGGCCCAGGCCACGGTTCTCATGGGCACCTTTGATAAGACCAGGTATGTCAGCAACTTTTACTGACAAGTAGTCGTCGTAGGTCAGGCTACCAATATTGGGCCTTAGTGTGGTGAATGCATAGTCAGCGATCTCCGGCCGAGCCCTAGAGAGAGCACTCAGAAGTGTGCTCTTTCCGGCATTCGGCAAACCAACAAGGCCAACATCAGCAATGCTCTTCAGTTCTAAGACAAGAAAAGACTGTTCCTGCCTGTCCAGTACTTAAACGGGCTACCTCCTCTTGTCTATTTCCTTTGGATAGACGGACGTCTCTGCCGATAGAAGCATTCCCTAGCCCACCCTCCCCTCCTTGTGCTACGATCAACCGTTGCCCAGGTCTTGTCATTTCAGCAACAGAATACTGTATGTCATCTTCTTCCCTCTCCCCATCTGCATCTAGAGCCTCTTCCTCCGTCTCATCTTCATCCTCCCAAAATTCTTCATCGTCGTCATCAAACTGATCATTTTCATCAAACTCGACCTGATGTTGAATGCTACTTGCATCACCATCTTCAGCATTCGAAAACCCAGTCTTGGAGCATGTACTAGGGTATGTTTGCTTCTCCCGCTGATTGCTACTTTCTCTTTCAGCTTCATTTCCATTAATGCCATCCTTGTTCTTCTGATTGGAACTGTCTGCAGAGTCATCCACAGATCTGGGATATCCCAGGGATCTAGAGATCTGGTTGGTTTATTTACAGTGAAAGACGGTCGCTCCCCTCGGACTAGATGAATCACTGTGCCAACTGGTACTTGTGCGACCTGTCAGACACACGAAGAGAAGGTTATATATTTCGAAAAGGAACTTAGTAAATGCGAAATGCACATGTATATACATATATTTCTGGTAACCTTGTCAGGACCTCTTGTCCCTATCTGTTTCTTAGAAAGTCCATTGCCTCCTCGGACTGCTTTCTGGAAACACAAAGTAAATAAGTGTAAAACCATGACACTGAAAAGCATAAATTCTGCAGAATCTTCTTCATTTGCAAAGGCTCAATGTGATATTAAGTTAGAGTGTGAATAAGTCGCTCTTAGTCTTAAGTCCAACAGAAGTAAGGGTGAGCTTCTAACTCGATAATATACACAGGCTAAGAATTTACACCAAGAGATTAGTTCTTTTACGAAGAGGGATAATGCATCTAGCAAAACAAAGAGCCCATGACATCTATATATCTCATGCCGAAACACAAAATAAGATGATACCAAAAGCATACCGTGTGATGTTGCAAGTTACTGAAATCCCAGACAGATCTTGAGCACTCAAGAATGACATTACCACCTGTCCCTCCATCGCCACCTGCAATATTTTATTGTGAATAAGAAATTCTGGGCGCATGAAAACTAGACTAAGTAGCAGAAAATCACTTGGGCTATTAGAAACATTTTGACATAGTGTAGATGGCACAGTATAAATCTACAATGATTTTTCACAGCATCCGGAGCTCAATGAAACACACCAAATCAGATGATCCGTTGCACCATAGTAACATACATTTGGATGGTCAATGATGCAAACAAACAGAACCGATAACACCACAACCATAGTTGCATCAGACTCTGAATTCAGAGCTTTATCAGTCTACAAGGACTTGGATGGCTTGCATACATATGACAGCAATGAACAGTGCACACAAAAAGATAATGGATTAAATTTGGAAAGGCTCACCATCGGGCCTGCCTTGGCGATCGGACCTGGAGCGCCTTTGGCTGATGCAGCCATTGCCACCGTCGCCACCCCTGGCAAGTAGCCGGAACCTATCCACCATCCCACGTGCCTGGAACAACGGGTATTCAATGCCTTGGCTCGTCGTTGATTCGTCGGAACAAGCTTGAGGACAAGTGTAGCCCACATAAAGCTGTAAGAAGATAGACTCTGACCTGCAAAGGCGCCGCCTTTCCCTTCCCCCCCTCTGACGAGGAGCCATGGTAGCTCGCCCCACCACCAGTCCATGCCGCTGGAGACAGGTTCGCCAGCGAGACGCGACACAGGACAGCTTGCGGCCGCCGCAACATCTTCACTACTCAGGGACGGAGCCAGGATTTGGATAGGGGGGGGGGGGCACTACTGTGGGGGGGCCAAGCCAAGTAACAAAGAAAATCCCAGTACAAAAATTAATCGTATAGAACAAGGTTTTGCTTAAGTGACATAAAAATATCATTACATTCGTAATAATTTAAAGTGGCCTCTACGACTGCCAATAAGATCAAAAATATTAATAATTTGATTATAAAGTCAGCTCAATTCTGAAGATAAAAAGCAACCAAGATATAACTTAATGCAGTATAAGTACTTTTAGAGAGTAGAAAAACATACTTGCGGTTAACTGGACTCAGATTTGAAGCAACCGGCTTAAAAAGCATTAATCTTAATGGTGTTTGGCCCTGCTTTTCTCTTCATAACCTCTACCTGCTGGATTGCAATGGAGAATTAACATAATCTATAAGTTCGACAATAAAAAATATTGCATTACAGATAGGGTCGGACCCTTCCCTGGACCCTGCGCAAGCGGGAGCTACATGCACCAGGTTGCCCTTTTATAGAAGGGGAGCCTTGGCGCAGTGGTAAAGCTGCTGCCTTGTGACCATGAGGTCATGGGTTCAAGTCCTGGAAACAGCCTCTTACAGAAATGTAGGGAAAGGCTGCGTACTATAGACCCAAAGTGGTCGGACCCTTCCATGAACCCTGCGCAAGCGGGAGCTACATGCACCAGGTTGCCCTTTTTTTTTAGATAGGAACTAATACAAGGTAATTTGCATCACAAAAATAGGAACTGGCCGAGACACACCAGTACACCACTGAATTCATGATAATTGTGGGACTGTGACATTTACAAAATAGACATATCCTGATCAGAAGCGTTAACAAATTACAGAAGCAAATTACCAAAACAAAACAAAATCTGGAGTATCAATTCCACAATCGACAGTGATACAGGATGAGAATCTACAGAGATTAAACCTTTGCTCGTTCGTTGATTAAGCGGGAAAATTTGACAAGTGCAGCAGCCAAATACCTGAATCTGTGAATCAGATCGACTGATCAAGAGCAGCAGGGCTGGGTCCTGGGAGTAGGGCGAGAAGAGGCGAACGGACGACGTCGGCTAGGGCGTCGAAAACTGGAACGGCGGCGACTAATCTTGCAGTTACTACGATGGAAGATAGGGGTGGCAGACTAGAGTCAATGCCCATCGGCCACTACTACTGGGCTTTTTTCACATGGGCCTTTTTTCCATTATTGAGATTGTCACGTTGAGGATAATCTGATAGGGGGGGCCAAATACATGTGTACCTGCCATCGTATCGCTGAGTACGTTCGCTCGATCGTTGTTGGGGGAGGGAGGGGGGGGGGGGGCCAGAAACACGAACTGCTGGATCAGTATTAGATCGGAAAGCTGGAGTAGCATTGATTTCGGTGCTGTGGCGAACTACAAAGAAATTGTTAGGCGGGCCAAGCTAAAGAAGAACGCGAAAATTTTAAAATTCTGAATCATTGTCATTAGTAAGTATCCTCTGTTCCCATTTGTTACAAGATCAAGTGAGTAGATATGGGACTTGGCTTAGCTTGCTCCGCGCCTAGCTTGCTCCGCCCGCCCCGCACCCGCACACCGCCGGTGGCCACTCCGGCCCCGGCATCCACGCCCTCGCCCGCACTGGCGCCTCCGCTCGCTACTGCCATGGCCTCCTTCCCCCCCTCCTCTGGGCATGGGAGGACCCGTGAGCTTCGTTGGCGAGATGCCAGCCCGACCGGCTCCCCTGCCTCGGCCCGCCCTGCTTCCTATGCCCAGGCGGCAGCCTCGCCCCCGTCGCCTTCTCCTCCGGCCGCCCGTCCGTGCCCACACTCCGAGATCCACCGCGTCTATCCGGTGGAGGAGCCTGTGGATCTGCTGGCGGATGCAGGCTGGACCGATGTCCGCGGCCGTGGTCGTGACCGCCGTCCCCGCCTGCGCCCGCGTCCTCCTCGCCGCGACCGGGCCGCTCCCCACCGGGACCCTGCCTCCCCGTGGCCCGCGGAGTGCCCGCGCTGCCTCAGCCCCTCCCCCGACCACCGCCCTGCCGAGTGTCGGCGCGACGTGCGCTGCCGCCATTATGGCCACGTCGCTCGGTTCTGCTCCGCTCCGCGCGCCCACTCCTCTGGTTCGCCGCCCCACAAGCGGTTGCACCCCCGCTCCCCTGGGTCGTCTGCGGCGAGCGTCGCCGGACCATGCGGCCCTGCGTCCTCCTGGGCTCGGTCCGTGCCGTCCTCGCTTGCGGCCTCGGCGTCCGCCTCTCCGCCCGTGGCCTCGCCGCGCGCCTCCCCGCCGACTTCGGAGTCCCCCCCCATCCCCCCCGCGGTTCGGTCTGGTCCATCCTCTGCCACAGCCTCGCCGCTGTCCGGCCATCCATCCCTGCGCCCCGCGGCGGCGGTCTGTTACCTCCCGTGGTGCGATGAGATGGCGGAGGCTGAGTTGGAGCTGCAGTCTGCGCTTGTGGCTACGGTGGACGGCAACCGCGGCGGCATCTCTGTCAAGATCACCGCGGCGCTCCTGGAGTGGTTTGGCCTCCAGCGTCACGCGTTCTCCGTGAACCGCCACTATCCCGACGACTTCCTCGTCCGTTTCCGGTCTTTGGAGGACCGTGCTCAGGTGGCGGCCAGCAGCCTCCGCTCCCCCCGCTTTCGCCTGATGTTCAGCCCCTGGAGCCACCTCGCCGGCGATGAGCCGGTGACCGCACATTTCCGTGTGCGCATCTCGATCCGCGGTATCCCAGATCATGCCTGGTCCCGTTCTTCTGCGGAATTCCTCCTGGCCCCCTTCTGCCTCATTGAGGACCTGGCGCCTGAGACGAGCTCCGGCCAGGACATGTCGGAATTCCGCCTGTTCGCTTGGACCGCCAATCCTGACAGCATCCCGCGCATGTCCGAGCTCCTCTTGCCGGCGCGCGACGGGATTGATCACCGCGCCGACCCAGACCGCGTCTTCCGGTTCGCGCGCCCGCTCCTCCGCTTCCCGGTTTCCATCCACGTCGACGAGACTGAAGATTACCGCCTCCCGGGCCCGCCTTCGCCGCCCGACGTTGATCTGGACGCCCCGGACCGTGGCTCTCCTCCGGTCCCTGGCCCCTAGCCCCGTCGCCACGAGCAGCCTCCCCGTTGATGGATAAGTCTGTGTACTAGGGTCGTTGTGGGGCTGCAGCACATGGTCCTTGTAGCAGTTAGGATAGAGTTCCTGACCATCAAGGACTGGCAGTTAGGATAGCATCTTAGACTGGCATCTTAGACTAGCATCTTAGTAGCATCTCAACATATGCTTGGCTGGCTAGCAGCCTATAAGTATGTATCCCCAACCTCTCAGGTTGGCATGGCATTGTGTGAGAAATAAACCAACGAAAATTGTCCCAACTCTCCTAATGTCATCCACAACTATCAATGCTCAGGTTCAAAGGTCTAACAAGTGGTATCAGAGCCTCGTTATCCTGTACCCTGAGCATTTCCTGTGAGCAGCCTAAGTCGGTAGCAGCAGCTGCTCCGTCTGCCTCTGGTTACCTTCCTCCCTCAGGACTGTCGAGCAGCAGTTCGTCTTCAACAGCCTCCTCCTCACGCAACAGCCCCCCTGCAGCGAGCCATGTCTGCAAGTCGCTCTCAGCACACGGCTACCTCGAGCATACGGCGCCGGCAGGAGGCCGAGCGCGCCGTGGCAGAGGAGCGTGAGCGAGCAGCTGTAGCAACAGCTGCTGCGGCAGCAAGGGTGTCAAGGCTGGCTGCAGCGGAGCTGGCAGCAGCCAGGGCGGAGGTAGAAGCAGCAGCAGCAGCAGACGCAGCACGTGAGGCTACGGCGGATGCCAAGGTACTCCGCGGCGGCTCCGGCAGCTCCAACAGCTCCACGCCTGCGAACGACGGCGCTGACGCAGACCGCGCCAAAGTGGCGCAAGAGCGGACGACGCAGTGGGCAGCCGAGCACGCCCGCGCTCCAGGTGGAGATGCGCACCGCGACGGCGGCTGCAACGACCAGGACCGCGGCCTCTACGAGGTCCGGACTGTGGTCAGGGATGTTGGTCCCAGTGTCGGGTGGCCTACCCTCACTAAAACCAACTACGTCGAGTGGGCCAGGATCATGAAGATCAGGCTCCAGGTGCGGCGCATGTGGGAGGCAGTCCAGGACAGCAACGTCGACCACCAGGAGGACCGACGGGCGCTGGACGCCCTCATCGCCGCAGTCCCGCCCGAGATGCAAGTGAGGACGTTGATGACTTTGCTCTCCGTCTCAACACTCTGCTGCAGAAGTTGGTGAAGTTTGGTGATGCCACCTACACCGAGGAGAGAGCTGTCGAGAAGCTTTTTCGGTGCATCCCCGAGAAGTACAAGCAGATGGCTCGGTCGATCGAGTCTTTGCTGGACCTCTCCACGATGATAATCGAGGAGGCGATAGGTCGCCTCAAGGTCGTCGACACCAACGAGCCACAGCCTTCCTCGGGGCCCATCACCAACGGCGGGAAGCTGCTCCTAACTCGGGAGTCGTGGGAAGCCAGCCTTGGTGACAGGAAGAAGGGGGAGCCTTCTTCCACGACGGGCGGCCGCAAGCGTGGCAAGCAGCGTAAGACGCGAAGAGGCCCCCCGGGCAGAGCACAAGGACGTGCCTAAGGTGACGCCCGCGGAGGCGCTAAGGACGGCGCCGCTGGCAAGCCCAAGCCGGCACAAGACAACAGTTGTCACAACTGTGGTGGTTTGGCCATTGGGCCAATGAGTGTCGGCAACCACGACAAGGCCAGGCTCACGTCGCACAGGCGAAGCAGGAGGAGACAGCTCTGTTCATGGCGCATGCAAGCATTGAGCTATCTTCAGCGACACCAGTCGCAAAAGCTCTCATCCACCTCGACGAGCCAAAAGCACATGCTCTTCTCGGCGATGGCTCCGGGAAGGACAAGACTACGGGGTGGTGCCTCGACACCGGCGCCACCCACCACATGACCGGTCGAAGGGAATTCTTCGCCGAGCTTGACTCCGATGCGCGAGGCTCCGTCAAGTTTGGGGATGCCTCCGCTGTGGAAATTAAGGGCGTCGGCTCCGTCATCTTCACCACCAAGACAGGAGAGCACCGGCTGCTCACCGGTGTCTACTACATCCCCGCGCTAAGGAACTCCATCATCAGCTTGGGACAGCTGGATGAGAACGGCTCACGCATCCTGATTGAGCATGGGGTCCTACGCATCTGGGATCGCCAGGGTCGCCTTCTCGCCGAGGTACCCAGAGGTGAAAATCGACTTTACGTCCTTGATGTGCAGGTGGCACAACCGGTCTGTCTCGCTGTCCGTCGGGGCGACGAGGCATGGCAATGGCATGAGCGCTTTGGGCACCTTCATTTTGAGGCCCTGAAGCGTCTAAGTGCCAAGGAGATGGTACGAGGCCTGCCATGCCTCGACCATGTGGAGCAGTTCTGCGACATCTGCGTACTGACGAAGCAGAGACGACTCCCCTTTCCCAAACAGGCGAGTTTTCGGGCCAAGGAGAAGCTGGAGCTCGTGCACGGAGACTTGTGCGGCCCGGTGACGCCAGCCACACCAGGAGGTCGACGCTACTTCCTGCTGCTCGTCGACGATCTCTCTCGCTACATGTGGGCGGTGATTCTCGGCAGCAAGGGAGAAGCGGCAGACGCCATCAGGCGCGCGCAGGTTGATGTGGAGGCGGAGAGCGGCCGCAAATTGCGCGTGTTGCGCACTGACAACGGCGGCGAATTCACGGCGGCTGAATTCGCGTCGTACTGCGCCGATGAGGGCATCCAGCGCCACTACACGCCGTACAGTCCGCAGCAAAATGGAGTCGTCGAGCGGCGCAACCAGACGGTTGTGGGGATGGCTCGGGCTCTCCTCAAGCAGAGAGGGATGCCGGTTGTTTTCTGGGGAGAGGCGGTGCTGACGGCCGTCTACATCCTCAACCGCTCGCCTACTAAGGCACTCGATGGCAGGACACCATACGAGGCCTGGCATGGGCGGAAGCCGGCGGTCTCCCATTTGCGGGTCTTTGGCTGTCTTACGTTCACTAAGGAGCTCGGCCACATCGGCAAGCTCGACGACAGGAGCACTCCGGGAGTCTTCAGCGGCTACGCGGAGGGGTCAAAGGCCTACCGCATCCTCGACCCAAAGACACAGCGTGTGCGCACGGCACGAGACATCGTGTTCAACGAAGAGCGAGGGTGGCAATGGGACAAGGCGGTGGACGACGGCTCGACGCTGACGTATGACGACTTCATTGTCGAGTATGCCCACTTCAAGGAAGCCGGGGGAGCAAGCAGCTCCTCTTCGCCGGGCACGTCTACCCCGACCCCCAAAACTGCATCGACTCCGGTGCCTGCTACGCCGACGGCACCACAACTGGCGACGCCGCATACTCCAGCCCCGGCAGTCACCACTGTGGGTTCGTCTTCATCAGCACCAGCTCACGCAGAGCACAACCCGATGAAGTTCGCTTCCCCGCTCACTCACGACGAGGAGCGTGTCGACGCGTGGTATGGAGGCGAACAGTTGCGGTATCGCACGATGGATGATCTACTCGGCGACCAACCGGTGCCGGGACTGATGCCACGTGACCTAGAGGCGCAGCTACAACTCGTGTGTGAGGACGGCGAACCACGGTCCTTTGCAGAGGCCGAGGGAGATGTGGCATGGCGCGCCGCGATGCAGTTGGAGATGGATGCGGTCGAGCAAAACCGCACCTCGGAGCTCGCTGAACTCCCTCGTGGTCACCATGCAATCACCCTTAAGTGGGTGTTCAAGCTGAAGAGGGATGGAGCTGGCGCCATCATCAAGCACAAGGCTCGCCTGGTGGCCCGAGGCTTCTTGCAGCAGGAAGGAGTCGACTTCGACGACGCCTTCGCTCCCGTGGCACGGATGGAGTCCGTGCGACTTCTCCTTGCGCTGGCTGGCGTGTCCATCACATGGATGTCAAGTCAGCGTTCCTCAACGGCGACTTGAAGGAGGAAGTCTACGTGCATCAGCCATCGGGATTTGCGATTCCCGGCCAGGAGGGCAAGGTACTCCGCCTGCGCAAGGCTCTCTATGGCCTACGGCAGGCACCTAGGGCGTGGAACGCCAAGCTGGACTCCACGCTAAAGAAGATGGGCTTCAAGCAAAGCCCGCATGAGGCTGCCGTCTACCGACGGGGCAGTGGAGGAAATGGCCTGCTGGTGGGCGTCTATGTTGACGACTTGGTGATCACCGGCACCAAAGATGCAGAGGTGGCGGCGTTCAAGGAAGACATGAAGGCCACCTTCCAGATGAGTGATCTGGGGCTCCTCTCCTTCTATCTAGGGATTGAGGTACACCAGGACCACTCCGGGATCGCGCTTCGACAGTTCGCCTACGCCAAGCGCATCGTTGAGCTAGCTGGGCTCACCGACTGCCACCCAGCTCTCACTCCGATGGAGGAAAGGCTGAAACTGAGCCGCGACAGCACGACGGAGGAAGTGGATGCTACGCAGTACCGACGCCTTGTGGGGAGCCTTCGCTACCTCACCCACACACGGCCGGACTTAGCATTCTCCGTCGGCTATGTCAATCGGTTCATGGAGCGACCGACGTCGGAACACCAGCAGGCAGTGAAGAGGATCGTCCCCTACGTAGCAGGGACCCTCGACCACGGCCTCCACTACCCTAGGTGTCCGGGGGCGGCACACTTCGTCGGGTACAGTGACAGCGACCACGCCGGCGACATCAACACCAGCAAGAGCACGAGCGGGATCCTCTTCTTCCTCGGCAAGTGTCTTGTGAGCTGGCAATCAGTCAAGCAGCAGGTGGTGGCCTCGCTCGACTGCTTGGTGATCTTCTCGTTCAAGACACCAGAACGGTGCAGCTCCTGGTGGACAGCAAGTCTGCCCTGGCCCTAGCAAAGAACCCCATGTTCCACGAACGGAGCAAGCACATCCGACTGAGGTATCACTTCATCCGCAGCTGTGTGGAAGAAGGGAGCATCGAGGTGAGCTACATCAACACCACGGACCAGCTCGCAGACCTGCTCACCAAGCCTCTTGGGAGGGTCAAGTTCCTCGAGCTTTGCTCCAGGATCGGGATGATTCAACTCTCCCACAAGACGACGTACAAGACTTAGGGGGAGAATGATGGATAAGTCTGTGTACTAGGGTCGTTGTGGGGCTGCAGCACATGGTCCTTGTGGCAGTTAGGATAGAGTTCCTGACCATCAAGGACTGGCAGTTAGGATAGCATCTTAGACTGGCATCTTAGACTAGCATCTTAGCAGCATCTCAGCATATGCTTGGCTGGCTAGCAGCCTATAAGTATGTATCCCCAACCTCTCAGGTTGGCATGGCATTGTGAGAAATAAACCAACGAAAATTGTCCCAACTCTCCTAGTGTCATCCACAACTATCAATGCTCAGGTTCAAAGGTCTAACACTCGTCGCCCGGCGAGCCGGGCTGCCCGCCGCCCGCCCCGTTCTGGTTCCTCAGGTGGCCGGAGGTCTCGCCGCCGACCGCTCCCTCACCGTGGGTGGCAGGGTGTTCTGGGCCCGCACCCTTCCATCCCTGCGTCTACTGCCAGGGTCCCACCTGCCCTGCGTCTGACACCTGCGCCTGCTGCCCGGGTCCCACCTGCTCTGCGCCTGACGTGGCCTTCCCCGCCTTTGGACCCTGCGACGACCAGGGTGGGGCCGGCCCCGGCCGTTCAAACGAGCCTTGTTCAAAATCCGCTGGATCCAACCCCACCTGCTTCAGCTGCGCGGAGCCAGTCCAACCCAGCTTCGCCGTGTGTCCAGCCAGCGACTCTGGAACCTTCCCCTGGCCCTGCCCCAGGCGCAGCCTCCCCTCCCCCCGCGGACCGGTCATGCGGTGGCCCCACCCCGCCACCAACCCTGGGGGCACAGTCTGACCAGATTCCTGCTGCCCCGAGGCCTGCTTTGGCCAAGCTGATCCGGTCGCTGGGCCCGCTAACGGCCAGCCTGATCCTGTCGCAAAGATCGTCATGCGGCCTGTGGAAGATGCCTCGGATCCGGTGTTGATCCCCTCCCTGGCTTGCCCGGATCACGAGGACGATCTGCCCCCTGCCTCGAATCCATCCACTCCCGCGCCCGCGCCTTGGGTGGATGCGGTGGACCCCGCCCTGCATGCAAGCCCGCCCATGCCCGTGGCCCAGAGCGAGCCACGTCGCCCCTCCCCATGCATGGCCATGCAGCGCTCTCCTACCCACGTACCCCCACTCCAAAGCTTCCTGGCTTCCATCTCGGCTGGAGTGAACCCAGTCCTGCCTACCCTTGGTCTGCGGCGAGGCCGATGCACAGTGCCGCCAAATTTCACTCCCCGCCGTAGCATGCGCATTGCCAAGGCTAACCGGGGCTTGATTCCGAGGCAAAGGCAAAGCGCGTTCTTCTACTCCGCTTGGGCCTCCGAAAAGATGATGAGCCGGTGTCAGATGCCATCCTCGACCCATACTACAAGCTTTTCGAGCGTCCTCTTGCGTCAAGGTCGTTTGTGCATTTGCGGATTTCTATGGGTGGCACCTCCCCCAATCGATCCTTGATGGCCTCGCCCCCCCTCTTCCCCGTCATGTCGGCTCGCGGCATGAGCGCTGGTTGCCGGGCCTCCACTCCGTGTTTTAATTATTCTTATGGATATCAACTTCAAAGTTATTTTCTGGAATGTCCGGGGCCTTAACAACCGGGCTAAGCACGCAGCCATTCGCTCTGTTATCGCTTCCGTGTCTCCCTCTATTGTGTGTCTTCAGGAGACCAAGCTCTCCTCGGTCTCTCCGGTTCTCATCTTTGAGACTCTTAGTAGCCCCTTCGATGGGTTCTACTTCCTCCCGGCGATAGATACCCGGGGTGGAATCATTCTTGCTTGGCAGAGTAGCTTGTTATCCCTTACCAGCCCGTCGGTCGGCGAACACCGCGTCTCCGTTGCGGTGAGCTCCCCCCTGGGTGGGCCTCATTGGTGGCTAACCGGGGTCTATGGTCCCCAAGGCGATGACGCGAAGCTGACCTTTCTCGTCGAGCTCCGGATCTCCGCACTAGCATTGCTGGCCCTTGGCTTCTTGGGGGTGACTTTAATATGATCACCTCGGCGGCTGATAAGAACAACGACCGGATCTCTCAACGCACTATGAATCGCTTTCGCCGCTTCATCTTTGATCACGGACACTACTACATCTACATGCACGGCCAGCGATATACCTGGTCTAACGAGCAAACGAATCCCACTCTCGTCCGGAACGACCTCGTCCTCTGCACCCCCTCCTGGGAGACGGCCCACCCGCACTGCCTCCTTCGGTGCCTTTCGTCCACGGCCTCGGATCATTGCCCCCTACATATAGATTGTGTCGTCCGATCTACGGGGGACCGGCGCTTCCACTTCCAGAGATTCTGGCCCAAACTGGATGGGTTTCATTCCACCGTGCTGGCGGCCTGGAACTCCATTCCCCCTGACCCGGATCCGTTCCGGCGCTTCTTCGCTCGCCTCAAAGCTACGACCCGCAGCCTTCAACAATGGAGCTCTCGCATCACTACCAATATCACCACCCAATTGGGCGTCGCTCGGGAGCTTATCGCGCGGTCTGATGCGGCTCAGGACTCCCGGCCCCTCTCCTCCGCCGAGGCATGGCTACGCCGCGAGCTCAAGTGCAAATACCTAGGCCTCGCATCCCTCGAGCGCATTATCGCGTGGCAGCGTATCCGCCTGCGCTGGCTAAAGGAGGGCGAGGCTTCCTCCACATTCTCCAAAATCCACGCGTCACACCGCGCCGGCAAGAACAGGATCCTAGACCTCACTGTTGACGGGCAACATGTCTCCGGCGATGCCAACCTTGCCCGGGCTGCGTTTGACCACTTCTCCTGCATCCTTGGTCACCAGGAAGATCAGGCCTTCACGATTGATCTTGACGCTATCGATCATCGCTCCTTCGATTTACCCGAGCTCGAAGCGCCTTTCACGCCTGATGAGATTTGGGAGGCCATTAAGAAGCTCCCGTCCGGCAAAGCACCTGGCCCCGATGGGTTCACAGCGGAGTTCCTTTGCTCCTGTTGGGATATCGTCAAGCACGATCTTTGTGCCGTCTTCGACAAGCTCTACGCGCTCAATGGGCACGCATTCCAGCGACTCAATGAGGCCCTCATTACCTTGATCCCTAAAAGACCAGACGCAGCCTCCTTGTTTGACTACCGGCCCATTAGCCTCATTCACCTGGTTGCGAAGCTCTTTGCCAAAGTCCTCTCGCTCAGATTGGCACCTCGTCTGCGTGTTCATCGCGGGGAGAAGTGTGCGCGACAATTTCACCCTTGTCCAGCAGACGGCAAGGCAGCTTCACAGGCTCCGGCTCCCTCGGGTCCTCCTCAAGCTTGACATTGCTCGCGCCTTCGGTTCTGTCTCCTGGCCTTTCCTCCTCCAGGTCCTTGAGCACTTGGGATTCGGGCCAAGGTGGAGAGAGTGGATCTCCATCCTCATCTCCACGGCCTCCACGCGGGTCATGATCAACGGCACACCCAGCCCCCCCCCATCCCTCACCACCAAGGTCTTCGGCAGGGCGACTCCGTCTCCCCGATGCTCTTCACCCTCGCCATTGATGTCCTCAACTCTCCTCCAGCACGCAGTCACCACCGGCACCATACGGCGCCTCACGGAGCGTCAGACCGCATTGAGCGTTTCCCTCTTTGCGGATGACGTGGTCATCTTTTGCCATCCCGACCCGGCTGAGCTCACTGCCGTTAGTGGCCTCCTGGACTTCTTCGGATTCGTCTCCGGCCTACGCACCAACTTTGCTAAATGCTTGGCCGCGCCGATCCAGTGCACCGCCGATGTCTCTGACAGTATCGGATCCTCCCTCGCGTGCCCGGTTGTGGCCTTCCCGATACAATATCTTGGGCTCCCCTTTCCCTCGGGAAGGTGCCAGCTTCACAGCTCCAACCTCTCGTGGAAAAATTGCTCCGCAAGCTGGCAACATGGAAGGCCACACTTCTCTCGCGCGGTGAGCACCTTACCTTGGTCCGCAAGTTTTGACGGCCCTGCCCATGCACATTCTCCTGGCCATGTCGCTCTCCCCCCCCCCCTATCCTCAAGAAGGCGAACAGGATCATCCGCGACTTCCTGTGGCATGGCCGCAAAGACGCGCGTGCAGGCTGCTGCCTCGTCAGTTGGGCGCGAGTCTGTCGCCCCATCGAGCTTGGCGGCCTCGGGATCCGGGACCTTCACCGGACTGGCATCTCTCTCCGCGTTAGATGGCTCTGGTTACACGCCTTTGACAGCTCGCGCCCTTGGTCTCACCTCCAGCCGCCCTCGGACCCCGAAGCCCTTCAATTCTTCCGGACCTCGACGACGTTGATCCTGGGCAATGCTACCTCCTGCCGCTTCTGGACTAACAAATGGTTGCAGGGCTACTCCATCCAGGACCTGGCCTCAAACCTGGTGGCACTTGTGCCGAGCCGACCACGCCGCTCTCGCACAGTTGCGACCGCCCTTCAAGACCGCGCCTGGATCAGAGATATCCACGGCTCCCCTGGCCCGGAGGCCATGCTCCAGTACGTTGAGACCTGGCGCAGGCTTCAGTCTGTCACCCTGACCACGAAGCCCGACACCATTCGCTGGAAGTGGATGGAGCATGGTGCCTATTCCGCTTCCTCCTGCTACAGCGCCCTCTTCACCGGATCCACAACGTCCGAGCATTGGCGCCTCGTGTGGAAATCCGGCGCCCCCCTCTCGGTCAAGTTCTTCATCTACCTCGCATCCGTCAACCGCTGCTGGACGGCTGATCGCCTAGTCCGCCGCGCGCTTCGTGAACCGGCATGCGTGCTTTGCTCCCAACAGGCCGAGACCTTGCACCACATTCTCATCGAGTGCGTCTTCACTCGCGTCATTTGGCATGGCATCCTCTCCTGGTGCTGCCCCACGATTGCGGCTCCGGATGGTTTTCTTGGGTTCTTCGACTGGCTGAGCAGGATCCTCCCATCGATGACTACCGACAAGCGACGTGGCCTTTCCACCATCGCGGTGCTCACGGCATGGTCACTCTGGCGCCACCGCAACGCCGTGATTTTCGACAAGATTACGCCCTCTTCCGCCTCTCTCCTGGTTGCGATACAGGAGGAGGCACGCTTAGCACTATCATCCCTGTAATCTAAACATCTTTGTAGGGCTGAGCAACCCATTCCCATGCTCACTGAGCATCACGGTAGCGCCCGGTAGCGCCATTCTATGTACGCGTCCGTGATGCCAACCTGTATGTTCACCCCCCCCCCCCCCCTATCAATGCAATGATACGCTCCTAAGTGTATTCGTGAAAAAGTGAGTAGATATAAACAAAAGAAGCTGTACCGCAATACAGTTTCCCCATTAGACTATTTTAGTTAGCCATTACAAAAGCTTGGAGATATCAAACTACAGACGAATTGAGTGAATTATTGATACTGCCAAACTGGATTATTTTTTTGTCAAAATGTACAGAACAATGCCTTTGTATAAACTGTAAACGATGGCTTTGCATAAAATGTAAACGATAAGATTTTCAGTGGTTTATTTATGCCACCACAGTCCACATACGAACAGACAATAACCTAAATGAAAGAAATTGGGAACGAATCAAAGAAAATTAGCTGTGCAGCTTACGTGGGTCGGCCGACTTGCCGTCGTCGCGCTGCTGGCTGCCGGTGGGCTAGTCGTCCGTGGGCGGCGGCCGATTTGTGCCGCTGGCCAGCGGGAGCGGGGGGCGGCTGGCTGCTGTGCCCTGTGTGACGATCCGGCGGCGGGCGGCGGGCGCTGGAGAAAACAGTGTTTGTTGTCCGTGCCGTGAGTTCCTGGATACTGGGCTGCTGCGTGTTGCGTTATGCTGGTCAGCTGGTGTGGGCTGGGCCTAGCTAAATTTGGTTTCCAGCGATGGGCGGGCCACGGCCCAGGTTGGCCCTTACATAGCCCCACCCTTCGGCGATGCTCAGCGAAATCAAAAGGAGGACTTGTATTTGGTTTTGGTTTTGGTTTTGGTCACCGGATGAAAT
Source organism: Triticum aestivum (assembly GCF_018294505.1). Taxonomy (NCBI): domain Eukaryota; kingdom Viridiplantae; phylum Streptophyta; class Magnoliopsida; order Poales; family Poaceae; genus Triticum; species Triticum aestivum. The sequence goes on along the minus strand of NC_057803.1, from coordinate 445,760,051 downwards.
ATAACGGGTCCGTCCCGTGCCTGCCCCACGTTCTTCTATTTTGACAGATTTTTTGACATCCATATGGATGGATGACTTGTATTTTGACATGAATATGAATGCACGACTTGTATTTTGGCAACTTTTAGGCCAGTGTTTTGACAGATTTTTGACATGTATATGAGTGATAACTAGTACTCCCTCCATTCCAAAATATAGTGCGTCCGCGCTTCCCGAGGTCCAACTTTAACCATAAATTTAATCAACGAGACCAACTGCGGCGGGAGAAAAATATATATAATTGAAAACTTATTTGGAATACGAATTCACTGATATAATTTTTGCTCCCGCCCCAATCGGTCTAAATAGTTAAATTTACGGTCAAAGTTAAAACACGGAGATAGAGGAAGCACTACATTGTGGAATGGAGGGAGTATTTTGTTTGGCACTTTTTTATTATGTGTTAAAAATACAAAGACTTGTGACAATTATGCATATACGTGACATTATCTTTATCGAATAATGGAACCATTCTATTACACCTATTTGTCCAACCAAACATAAAAACGGAACCAACCCATTTCTAGTGGAACAAAATGTCATGGAACCACGACATTTCATTCCACTTTGTTCCCTAACCAAACACTCTTACAAAGGTCACTTCCATCTTTCAAAGTTGTGATAAATGGTGCATGTGAGCTACCTGTTACAATCTAAGAGTTTTTCTTTTTTCATAGATCCATTTATTCAAAACGCTTTATCTCTTAAACCGTGTCTTCAAATCTGGAACCGTTTTCACCGTTGAATTCCTTGCGCCTAGATCTTCAAAAGTAGATCACATGTTAATAGGTTTTCACGAAAAAAATAGACGAAAAAGTCAAGCCGGGAGCATTTTTTCCTTTCAAAAAGAGGCACGAATGTGCCTCTCGCGGAAGCGTAAATCTGTGTCTCTCGCAGGGAAAAAAAGAAAACACATTTTTCGTTTCGAGGAAGGAAAAAACATATTTTTCGCGAAAGCAAATCCATGCCTCTCACGAAAGGAAAAACGTGTTTTTTCGAGAAAAGCACGACTGTGCCTCTCGCGGAAGGAAAAAACGTGTTTAGTTGTGCCTCTCACAGAAGCAAATCCGAGAGGCACAGTTGTGCCTCTCGCAAAAGCAAATCCGTTCCTGCATGAGAAATAAATTTATACCTCTCATGAAAGGAAAAGGACGAGTTTATTCATGGAAAAAATCAATTTTTTTGTTCTAAAACCTAAGGAAAACCAAAAAGACGAAAATGTGTGGAAAAATAAAAAGAAACAAAAATTAAAGAGAACGCCCAGAGTGCGACACATGACGGCGGGTAAGAGTGGCGCGCTCTTAGCCCACCCTTTTTGTTTCTATTTTTTCTATTTCTTTTTATTTGTTTAATTTTGTTTTTTTGGACCAGTTTTATTTTTTCCTATTTTTTAACAAAAATTATGTTTTACTTTTTCTTTTTCAAAATGCACATTTTGTTTCAATAACGATGACCTTTTTCCAAAATTGATGAGCTTTTTAATATTTGAGAATTGTTTTTCAAAATAGATGAACTTTTTTCCAAATTTGATGAAATTTATTAAATTTGTGTGCTTTTAAAAAATGATGAACTCTTTTTCAAAATCAATGATTTTTTCCAAAATCAATGAACTTTTTTTGAAAAATGATGAACTTTTTCTCAAATTCGATGAACATTTTTTAATTCATGATATTTTTGATTTTTTCAAAAATATGGTTGATCGGTCAATTGTTGACCGAGCAAGCAAATTCTTTTTTTAGGGGACTAAGCGAGCGAGCGAATGTATGATTGTGGGAGCTACCAGCACGTTGTTGGGCCAGCCCATGGGAGCGGCTGCGTGGGCGCCATTTTCTTGGTACGACAACTCATGGATAGATATCTCTACTACTTAAAAAGAATGTTTCCCTAAAAAACTTAAAAGGAACGTAAGGTTCCCATTTAACCTTTCTTTTCACCACCCATTCGTTCAATCTTCCATGTATATGATAATCAATCACTTTAATTTACTTACCTTCAATTCCACTTTAATTTACTTACCAAAGTTCTAATCAAAATATAAGGTAATTCACAGTCAGAATTTGATGAACATTTATTTACACAATCGTATTATTATTGACAGCTAAGTCACAAGCTAACGTACTAGAATATTTATATCTTGTTACAACACACGGGCATAGTTCTAGTATGGAGCAAAAGAAGGACCTGCATATGGTGTTCATCGACTTAGACAAGGCCTACGATAAGATACTGCGGAATATCATGTGGTGGGCCTTGGAGAAACACAAAGTCCCAGCAAAGTACATTACCCTCATCAAGGACATGTACGACAATATTGTGACAAGTGTTCGAACAAGTGATAGTGGCACTGGCGACTTCCCAATTAAAATAGGACTGCATTAGGGTCAGCTCTGAGCCCTTATCTTTTTACTTTGGTGATGAGGTCACGAGAGATATACAACGAGATATCCCACGGTGTATGCTTTTTGCAGATGATGTGGTGCTAGTCGATGATAGTGAGACGAGGGTCAGTAGGAAGTTAGAGCTATGAAGACAAACCTTGAAATCAAACGGTTTTAGACTTAGTAGAACTAAAACTGAGTACATGAGGTGCGCTTTTACTGCAACTAGACACGAGGAGGAGGAGGAGGTTAGCCTTGATGGGCAGGTGGTGCCTCGGAAGGACAGCTTTTGATATTTGGGGTCAATGCTGCAGAACGATGGGGATGTCGATGAAGATGTGAAGTATCGAATCAAAGCCGGATGAATGAAGTGGCGTCAAGCTTCCGGCATTCTCTGTGACAAGAGAGTGCCAATAGGATGTCAGTTCGACCTGCAATGTTGGATGGCGTTGAGTGTTGATCGACTAAAAGGCGACATCTTCGGCAGTTAGGTGTGACGAAGATGTGCATGTTGAGGTGGATGTGTGGCCACACAAGGAAGGACCGAGTCCAAAATGATGATATATGAGATAGAGTTGGGGTAGCACAAATTGAAGAGAAGCTTGTCCAATATCGTTTGAGATGGTTTAGGCATATTCAGCGCATGCCTCCAGAAGCGTCGGTGCATAGCAGACATCTAAAGAGAGGTCGGGGTAGGCCAAACTTAACATGAAAGGAGTCCATAAAGAAAGATATGAAGGACTAGAGTATCACCAGAGAACTAGCCATGGACAATGGATGCGTGGAAGTTTGCTATCCATGTGACAGATCTTATGAGTTTCATCTCTAGCCTATCACAACTCGTTTGGGACTAAAGACTTCTTTGTTGTTGTTAGGCGCGAGATTTGGAAAAGGAAAGGGTAGAGTGAGGATGGTATGCCACTGATGGGCGGGTGTCCGCGGCGTGTCCACGCAGACATAAACCAAGTCAAAATTTGGGCTGAAAATGAATCAAAATAGACAGCAAAACAGACATCAGTGTGTCTCTGTCACCACAATAGGCCATGATTTTTGTCCGTGCAAACAAAGGCAGAAGAAGTGTGCCGACCCATTGGAGGCACAACAAAGCATGCGTCCCCTTCTAGTTTTAGTCATGTAATAGGATAGACGATTAGTTTACCTATCTTCTATTTTGCCAGCCAGTTGTGGTTTCTTGCGCATTCTGTTATCAGCATTGAGGCTCTGTATGAGCTAACCGTTCTTTTTTGTTTTCAGACTTACCTTGTTGAACCTCATTTACTTTTTAATAAATGTGGCTGTATGCATTGTTCTGATGCAGAGGCCAAAGAGTCTCCTTTTTCAAAAAAAAAAACAAGCGACAAGCTTGTTTATACGTTGAAAGAAGACAATGTTACTGCACAAGGACTATTTGTGAGTTATATCTCTCAGTTGACCAATTTGTCATAGAAAGGAGACAATGTTACTGCACAAGGACTATTTGTGAGTTATATCTCTCAGTTGACCAATTTGTCATAGAAAGGTTACAGCATCGGCTGGAAACGTAGAACATATAGGTACTCAAATATTAAGACCAACCAAGGCTTCAGGACAGGAAGCACATAACACAAGGGCAACCAAGGGAGGAGTAATATCCATTGCCACTGCGATAATTTCAGCATGTCTTAGCCCACATAGGACACAATAACGAAACACTGATCCCACATTCTACGGCCACTGCAATACCAAGTTCCCACACAAAATAAGCCCTAAACTTCAATTGCAAAAGGAGGGCATCCATACATTAATGCCACGTCAGATTCAAGCAATTTTCTGGGCAATGTCCTTGGTAACCTTGTCCATGTCGAGCTCCCTCATCTTGTTGAAGGGCCGTGGCATGTTCTGCATGTCAATTTTCAGCATTAAAAATATTTGGAGTGGCATCAAGCTGTGCAACAAGTTTAGGTTCTCTAAATTGTTGGCTAGTACTCCCTCCGTCCAGAAATACTTGTCATCAAAATGGTTAAAAGGGAATGTATCTAGATATATTTTAGTTCTAGATACATCTCTTTTTATCCATTTTAATGACAAGTATTTTTGGACAGAGGGAGTATGAAACCATCAGACTGGAACAAACAAAGAATATGGATTATACTACTCCCTTTGTTCTAAAATTCTTGTCTTAAATTTGTCTAAATACGAATGTATCAAGTCATGTTTTAGTATTTCTTACATCCGTATCTAGAGTTCTAGACGAATCTAAGACAAGAATTTTGGGACGGAGAAATACTCCCTCGGTTCCAAAATAGATGACACAACTTTGTACTAAAGTTAGTACAAAGTTGGGTCATCTATTTTAGAACGGAGGGAGTAGTTAGCAAGCTTTCACAGGAAAATGAGGTTCTTTGTTATCTGATCAGTGTAGTATGGTTCAGAAATTAACCCAGAGACAGTTAAGATTACCAGCAGTGAAATGAACACATCACCACCTTCCTCCCGTATCTCGAGGCATCCACGGCGTGGCTGAAAAAAGACAGAAAGATATGTCAATTCAGGTGTAGATATACACGAAAAAATGCCAATTAAAAGATCAATATACACGAAAAATATGCCAAAAAAGATGTGGCAAAGTTGATGATTATGTAGATGAAACACAGTGAAGGTACCTTTTCAGGGTTGATTGTCACAGAAACCCCAGGGACAGCACTTTCAAGATCCTCCTTCACCTTTAAAGCTCTTCTCTTGAACTGTTGGCACTGGGTGCTGGAGAGTTCAACAAACAAGCAATCAGTAAGACGAAAAAACAACCATAACTGCAGAGCTTATTGAGTTTACATACAGACAGCTGGAGAAGTCTTGCAGATTATTTAAATGACCAAGGATATTGAAGTACATGCTTTGAGTCTAAGGTATGTCCAGATCAAATGTAACCATGTCAGAAATATTTTGAGTATCAAGGTAGAAAACAATGGTTTTTTAGTAGATGATACAGAACAATGGTTGCACCCAGCCAACTATAATTCACTACTCCAGTTTCCTACATAAGAAGAGAAATATCTCCAAGAAACAATAAAGAACAGGTTGTTTTGGGTGTAGTTGCCATATATCAAATTACAGTAATGGAAAGGTGCAATTAAAGAGAGCGCGAATGGGGTATTCTACCACCCTTGCTACTGAAAATCATTTAATCTTTCCATTGAAATTGGTGTGAAAGAAACAAAAAGACTGTTGTTAGAAAGCCACCAAAGGAGAGGAATTTTTAGAACCAGAAAAAGAAGATGGTGTAACCTTCTTTCGGTGCTAACTATTCAACAAGTTAGCAAGTGTTGCAAAGATAGATGAATCTCCAAGCCAGCTTAATGGACGTATTTAATCCAACATGATGTTTGGACTTTGGATGGTGGTTAAGATGGCAACTGGCAGAATGAAACTTACATTTTCAGCTGATGTTTTCATATTATTAATCACATTTTAGAACAGTAGCCTAGTATATTCCGACTTGTGAATCATATTATACTATATTTATTTACAAATTGGAACGCATGCAATACATATTTGATCATGATCATGCATGATGCATACCATTTAAATCACATATTTTGATTTTTGCCACGGTTAACTACAGAGTGAATATGTGATGAGATTCAAGAAGAGTAGAAGTAGTTCCTGTGTGGAACCATCTACAAGCAGCAGCATATATAATTAAAAAAAAAGTGAAAATAACAGATCTGCTTAATGTCGCTCCGTTCATCTTCCCCCTAAAATCAGTTTCAACCTTTTCCCCATCTAAACTACGAAATAATAATCTTAAACAACACCTTTTTCATTCATTAATCGTACCAAAAGTCCCGTTAAATCCGACACAAAATCAGTTAAAATCATCCATGGTCACAAAAAGCTAAACCTAACCGTCACGTGCACCGGCGCAAGCACTTACCAAGCCTCGACGATGACGCGCTTCCCGTTTTCAGCGCCGGCACCGCCCGCCACCACCTCCTTCTTGGCATTTTTTTTCACCTTCTGCTTGGGCGCTGCAGGAGGCGACAGTACCGTCTCCACCTCCTTCGCCACCGCAGACACCTCCTTCTTGGCCTTCTTCCTCCCCTTCTCCGCGGCCGCCGCCGGCGCCGCCTGTGCTTCCTCCTTTTTGGCCGGAGCGTCGGCGCCCCGCTTCCCGGCGGCCATGCTCCGGGTCATCCTAGGCGGCATTGCGGGGGCCGCCGCCGTCGCAACCGGGGACTTGCGCTTGGGAGGCATCGCTTGGTTAGTGGACTGGGTGGGTGTTTGGCTCTTCGGTTTTCGCGGAGGAAAGAGATTGTATCTTATAGAAGAAGATGGTGGAGAATGTGAAAAGGGCGCGCGTGGGAGAGAGTTTCCCGCCAATTGGGCAGTAGGGGCGGGAGATGAAGGAACATGGGCCGTTTCCGCTTCACAACCCACGCCACGTTCATGTTTCGGCAATGTCCATGAGTAGATCTTTCTTTTTTTTCGAACTCAGAGACCTGCTTCCACTAACACCGGCTGGGGCCAAACAAGCCCCACAGATAATTACATCTCACAGACTTACAGAGGGGCAAAAAAAATCGTCCTCCAAAAAGGCATGACCTATAATAACTAGTAGAATGCCCGCCGTGTGTTATCACGGGCTTTTGAAATATTTTGCTGGAATTATGTAAATATAATGTATGTTATATTTCACATGTAAAAAAAAATAGCACGGGCATAATTGAGTAATAATTTAAGTCTGCTTCACTTACATTAAAAATTGTTAACAAAAGGCAATTTGACAATGCATACATATAAAGCAATGATCCAACTAAAAATCTGTTACAAATTAATATATATTTGATGCGTTTAAAAGAATCTCGCACAATATCAGAAATGTTATCTTTAGTTTCATTCGCACGATATTTGAGCAAGTATAATAAAAATGTCTTTCTCACCGGCCTTCGGGTCCATCCACTTTCACGCCAACCACGGTGGCCAATCTTGACACAGACTTTGACTTCTTTGGTTGCGCGATGGCGGACGCCTCGCTCACTTGGAAACACCGTGATGGTCACCATCCACCCTACCTTGCCTACGGGCAGCACTTTTCTTCCAGCACGGGCTCGTCGACCACCTCTCTCCCAGGACCAGCTCCACAACTACACGGTGGCCGCAACCAACCGTCCGCCATGACTGCTCCACCACCACCCTGAGGCTCGACATGAGTCAACTTTAATCGTGTCAAACATACATTGTTTGGATCTTCATGCACATTAAGCAACATTCTTGATTTTTTTTCTGCCTATAAACCACTATTCTTCTTCATCTTCGTTCTCCTGCTCCTCTTCACTTACTATCTCTACCTTCCCTATCCAAGCCAGCCGCAATCATCAATGTCCCATCCGGCTCATAATCCCCAAACCTTCTACACCCATGGGATTCTGATATGTCGCATGTTATTGATGATGCCACTTCTGCTATGCATGATACTTATGATGAAACTACTTCTATGCTTGATACTACTGTGCCACTTGGTGAATTTCTAGATGAGCAAATTTCTAAGTCTAGAGATAGAGAAATTAATGAACCTGAACACGATGATGTTAGTGATGATGAACCTATGCCTATTATTCCTGAGGGTTATCTTTTTAATAATGAATCTTATGAACCTATTCTTGCTTGCCCAGATAAACCTGAACGTAAGAGGTTACTAATTAAGTGGAGTAAGGAATCTTTTAGAGGTAGGATGAGACCCGACCCTGCTTTTGCTACTTCGCCTATCTGTGTTCTTGATCAGGATTATTATGATATTACTGTTGATCCAGATATAATTACTTTGGTTGAATCTGATCCTTTTTATGGCTATGAATCTGAAACTGTTGTGGCACATCTTCGTAAGTTAGATGAAATAGCTGCCCTGTTTACTAATAATCTGAGATCGCGCCACTTTTATATACTCAAAATATTTCCGTTCTCATTAAAGGGTGATGCTAAGAAATGGTTTAATTCTCTTGATCCTGCCTGTGTGCAAAGTCCCCAGGATATGATTTATTACTTCTCTGCTAAATATTTCCCTGCTCATAAGAAACAAGCTGCTTTGAGGAAAATATACAATTTTGTGCAAATTGAAGAAGAGAGTCTCCCACAAGCTTGGGGGAGGCTTCTCAAGTTACTTAATGCTTTGCCTGATCATCCTCTTAAGAAACCTGAAATATTTGATATCTTTTATAATGGACTAACTGATGCTTCGAGAGATTACCTGGATAGTTGTGCTGGTTCTCTTTTCAGGGAAAGAACACCGGATGACGCTGAAATTTTATTGAATAATATGTTGGCAAATGAAAAAAATTGGGCACCTCCTGAGCCACCTCCCGAGCCAGCTCCTGAGCCAATTACTGAGCCTATTCCTAAACCAACTCCGAAGAAGAGAGGTGTTCTATTTCTCAGTCCCGAAGATATGCAAGAGGCAAAGAAATCTATGAAAGAAAAAGGTATTAAAGCTGAAGATGTTAAGAATTTACCTCCTATTGAAGAAATACATGGTCTTAATTTACCGCCTGTTGAAGAAGTATATGATCTCAATTACTTATTTACTGAAGAACCTCCCGATATCCCGACACAGGTAGTAAAGGTAAATTCTCTCTATAGATATGATAAAGTTGAAGTCCCTCCTACTAAAATTGCTAGTCAGTGCTTGGATGAGTTTGATGACTTTATGTTTAAGCAAGATGACTTTAATGCTTATTTTGGTAGACAATTAAAGCAGAATACCTTTATGATTAAACGCTTGAGTGATTATATGGATAATATTAGAGGTGAACTTAAACTTGTTAGCAAACATGCTTCTATGGTTACCACTCAAGTAGAACAAGTACTTAAAGCTCAGAAAGAAATGCTTGATGAAATGAATAGTAAGAAAAATAATTATGCTATTAGAGTGGCTACTAGAACTGGTAGAATGACTTAGGAACCTTTGTATCCTGAAGGCCACCCTAAGAGAATCGAGCAAGATTCCCAAAGAAATAATATTGATGCACCTAGCTCTTCTAAAAGGAAGAAAAAGAAAAATGATAGAACTGTGCAAACTTCTAGTGAACCTATTGCTGAACCACCTGATAATCCAAATGATATCTCTATGTCTGATGCTGAAACACAATCTGGTAATGAACATGGACCTAGTGAAAATGTTAATGATGATGTTCATGATGATGCTCAATCTAGTAATGATAGTGATGTAGAAGTTGAACCTGCTGTTGATCTTGATAACCCACAATCAAAGAATCAACGTTATGATAAAAGAGACTTCGTTGCTAGGAAACATGGTAAAGAAAGAGAACCATGGGATTTTGAGCACTTTGCTGAAATGATTAGACCTATCTTTTTGCGTATGCGATTGACTGATGTGCTCAAAACAAATCCTTATGCTAAGTATATGAAGGATATCATTACTAATAAAAGAAAGATACCGGAGGCTGAAATTTCCACCATGCTTGCTAATTACGCTTTTAAGGGTGGAATACCAAAGGAACTTGGAGATCCATGAGTACCTACTATACCATGCTCCATTAAAAGAAATTATGTTAAAACTGCTTTATGTGATCTTGGAGCCGGTGTTAGTGTTATGCCTCTCTCTTTATATCGTAGACTTGACTTGAATAAGTTGACACCTACTGAAATATCTTTTCAAATGGCTGATAAATCAACTGCTATACCTGTCGGTATTTGTGAGGATGTGCCTGTTGTGGTTGCAAACGTTACTATTTTAACGGACTTTGTTATTCTTGATATTCCCGAGGATGATAGTATGTCTATTATTCTTGGAAGACCTTTCCTTAATACTGCAGGGGCTGTTATTGATTGTAACAAAGGCAATGTCACTTTTCATGTTAATGGTAATGAGCATACGGTGCACTTTCCGAGGAAACAACCTCAATTTTATAGTATCAACTCTATTGGAAAAATTCCATCGATTATATTTGGAGGTTTTGAATTTCCTCTTCCTACTGTCAAAAAGAAATATGATATACTTATTGTTGGGGATGTCCATATCCCCGTTGAGGTAACATAGTGTTATTCGAAATTTCTCCGGTTCCATGATTATCGGAATGAGTTTGTTAACAAGACTTGATCAACCTTGTTAGTGGATTCTTTTTTATGAGCATGAGATGGATGAAACTAGAAGCACAACCTTCTGTACCCTCTTTATATTTTCTGTTCTTTAGTAGAAATAAAGTAAAATAATATTTTTCTGTCTGTTTCCTGACTTATCCGTGCAATATAAAAATATCCTGAAAATAAAAGTCCTCAGAATGCCATGCCAATTTAATATGATTTTTTTGGGAATATTTAAGGATTTTTAGTGCAAAAATTACCGCGGGGGGAGCTGCCACCTGGTCACGAGGGTGGAGGGCGCGCCCTACCCCCCTGGGCGCGCCCCCTACCTCATGGGCCCACGGTGGCCCTCCTCCACTTATTCCTGCACCCATCTTCTTCCTCTGTCTCGCACAAACCTGAAAAACCAACTCAAGCTCGTGTTCCAGCAACTTTTGCTACGATTTTCGATCTCCTTGCTCAAAGCACCTCTCGCAAAACTGCTTGGGGAGATTGTTCCTTGGTATGTGACTCCTCCATTAGTCCAATTAGTTTTTGTTCTAGTGCTTTATTCATTGCAAATTTGTTCTGCATAGGTGACCATGTTCTTGAGCTTGCATGTCAAATATATATATGGTTCCAAGTAGTTCTAATGCTTGATATATGCTCTAGGCACTTGTATGAGTAGTTGCTATCAATCTTATTGAAGTTGGTTCACTTTGTTTGAAGTTACCAAAAATTTCAGATTGTTTCAGAAATAATGAAGAGACTTTTGAGGGGCTCGTCGAGCCGAAGTTCTAAGGAGAAACAAAAGGAAGAAGAACAGAAGCCCAAATTTAATCTGCCTCGTATCGCGGAGGTCCGGCCGTGTGAATGGCCTTCCGATGATTTCTTGAGGAGTGCTGGGATTTATGAAGATTTCTATCTATTGATTGAGAACGCCGGCCTCACCAACTTCCTCCGCGACCAACGTCATCAGTATCTCTTACTCACAAATACTTTTGTGCGGAACTTCTACTTTTTCCCTAAGAAATCACCTCCAACAGTAGAGTTCCATTTATATGATGTTGCTAGGGAGATGACATTAGCTGCATTTTGCGAGGTTTGCAAAATACCTTTCGAGGGTTCTTTAGATGAACTACACCGTAATGAAGTGGAAGCTTATATTGACACTATCACTGTGGGAGAAACCAGGAAGGTTTCTGATGCAAGAATTACTAGCATACATTTCCCTGTTTTACGCTACTTTGCCTTATTTGCTAGTCGCTGCTTGATTGGTCGAGGGAACTGTGGGAACCTTAGTATTCCTGATATTATTATTTTGCTCCATGGTTTATACCGCAATAACTCTGTTAGTATGGGTGGAATTGTTGCTAGACGGTTGAGTATGAACCGTACTAAGGGCCCCATCTTTGGAGGCATTTATGCTTCACGCCTAGCTGAACATTTTGAAATACCTATTAGGCATGAGGAGAAAGAAGAAACAGCGCTGCCCCGTGCTTATTTAGATTATAAGAGTATGGTAGCGCATGATTTTCTTGTTAAGAATCGCGAAAGGGCGCTTAAATATAAATTGTACTTTGATAAACATCACCCTGAGACTATTACTTTGCCTGCTCCCTCTTTGTTTAACTTGTTTGCAGGTACTTACATTGTTCCGTGGGCGGCTGTTCAAGCCTATCGGAATCCTACACCAGCCTCGGAATCGGAGCCTCCACGAATGTCTGTTTATTCTTGGGATCCTGAGGCGGTTGCCAGCCAGTGGCAGTCAGAGTCCTCTTCATCACATTATGATCCCAACTATTCTTCATCGCAGTACGACCCCAGCTTCACCTACGGATATCGGCCAGGTTATCCCTGGCAATAGACCAACTTAGGCCAAAAGCCTAAGCTTGGGGGAGTACGTATTTCCCACCGACATTACATTCATGTTCACACACACTCATTGCTAGATGTCGGTGCTCATACTCTTTCATTGTAATATCCATGCTAGTTTATTTTCCTTTTTCCTGCTTTCTTCTTGTGTGTTTAATAAACCTTAAGAAAAACAAAAAAAATTAGTGTTAGTCTACTTTCCGTGCTTGTAGTAGAATTAAAAAGAAAACCCAAAAATATTTCCCGTCCTTCTTTTGCTTGTTGGGAGCTTTCCCGTGTAAATAGTTTTTATTTTTTCTTTTCCTTCCTTTGGGGGTCGAGAAGACTATATTGAAAATGCTTAGTGGCTCTTATATGCAAGATTGTTTATTTAACTTAGAGCCCATATTACTTGTCTTCTCTCTTGAGTTGAATTCTTGCAGATTCCAGCTTAGTCCAATGCACGTGCACTCTTATTATTATACACACCGTTCGGTCGTGCAAGTGAAAGGCAATAATGATGATATATGATGGACTCATTGGGATGAGAAAAGCTGGTATGAACTCGACCTCTCTTGTTTTTGTAAATATGATGATTCATCGTTCCTGATTCAGCTATTATGAAGTAAACATATTTGCAATGACATTTAGAGATTATAGTTGCTTGTGCCATGCTTGATTAGCTATGAGTTATAATGGTTAACCTTGCGTGCTAACATGCTATTGAGATGATTATGATGTGGTATGATAGGATGGTATCCTCCTTCAAATGAATTGAGTGACTCGACTTGGCACATGTTCACGCATGTAGTTGAATCAAATCAACATAGCCTTCATGATATTTATGTTCATGGTGGATTATATCCTACTCATGCTTATATTCAGTGTGAATTAATTTTAATGCATGTTTACGACTGTTGTCGCCCTCTCAGTTGGTCGCTTCCCAGTCTTTTGCTAGCCTTCACCTGTACTAAGCGGGAATACTGCTTGTGCATCCAAACTCCTTAAACCCCAAAGTTGTTCCATATGAGTCCACTATACCTTCCTATATGCGGTATCTACCTGCCGTTCCAAGTAAATTTGTATGTGCCAAACTCCAAACCTTCCAATGAAATTCTGTTTTGTATGCTCGAGCAGCTCATGTGCAACTATGGCTACCTATATCTTCCATGCTAGGTGGGTTATTCTCAAGAGGAGTGGACTCCGCTCCTCATTCATGAGAAAGGGCCGGTAACCGGGATGCCCAGTCCCATGATCCAAAAAGATCAAAGCAAATCAAAATAATTAAACAAAACTCCCCCTGGGACCCGTTGAATGTTGGAGGCACTCGTTGTTTCGAGCAAGCCATGGATTGATGCTTGTGGAGGAGGGGGAGTATAAACCTTTACCATTCTGTTTGGGAACTGCCTATAATGCATGTAGTATGGAAGATACAGCCATCTCATAGTTGTTGCGTTGACAGTGAAAGTATGCCACTCAAAATATTATTTATCTCTATTTCAAAAATCGAGCTCTGGCACCTCTACAAATCCCTGCTTCCCTCTGCGAAGGGCCTATCTATTTACTTTTATGTTGAGTCATCACCCTTCTTATTAAAAAGCACCCGCTGGAGAGCACACTGTCGTTTGCATTCATTATGATTGGTTTATATTGGGTATGACTTGACTGGATCTCTTTTACCATGAATTACAATGTTTAGTCAGTCCTTGATCTTTAAAGGTGCTCTGCATTTATGTTTTGCGGTCTCAGAAAGGGCTAGCGAGATACCATTTTGTTATATCATGTTATGATTATTTTGAGAAAGTGTTGTCATCCGAGTTTTATTATTATGGCTCGCTAGCTGATTATGCTATTGATATGAGTAATTGTGAGACCTACGTGTTATTGTGAGTATGGTTAGTTCATAATAATTGCTGAAACTTGAATGCTGGCTTTTCATGTTTACAACAACAAGAGCAAACAGAGTTTGTAAAAGTTTTTCTTTTTCTCTTTCAGTTTGTCAACTGAATTGCTTGAGGACAAGCAAGGGTTTAAGCTTGGGGGAGTTGATACGTCTCCGTCGTATCTACTTTTCCAAACACTTTTGCCCTTGTTTTGGACTCTAACTTGTATGATTTGAATGGAACTAACCCGGACTGACGCTGTTTTCAGCAGAATTGCCATGGTGTTGTTTTATGTGCAGAAAACAGAAGTTCTCGGAATGACCTGAAACTCCACGGAATATCTTAGAATAAATAATAAAAAAAATCCTCGCCAAAGATGAAGACCAGGGGGCCCACACCCTGTCCACGAGGGTGGGGGGCGCGACCCTCCCCCCTGGGCGCGCCCCCTACCTCGTGGGCCCCCTGGTGGCCCTCCGACGCTAACTCTAACTCCATATATTGGCTTTCGAGGAGAAAAAAATCAGAGAGAAAGTTTCATCGCGTTTTACGATACGGAGCCGTAGCCAAGCCCTAATCTCTCTCGGGAGGGCTGATCTGGAGTCCGTTCGGGGCTCCGGAGAGGGGGATTCGTCGCCGTCGTCATCATCAACCATCCTCCATCACCAATTTCATGATGCTCACCGCCGTGCGTGAGTAATTGCATCGTAGGCTTGCTGGACGGTGATGGGTTGGATGAGATTTATCATGTAATCGAGTTAGTTTTGTTAGGGTTTGATCCCTAGTATCCACTATGTTCTGAGATTGATGTTGCTATGACTTTGCTATGCTTAATGCTTGTCACTAGGGCCCGAGTGCCATGATTTCAGATCTGAATCCTATTATGTTTTCTTGAATATATGTGAGTTCTAGATCCTATCTTGCAAGTCTATAGTCACCTACTATGTGTTATGATCCGGCAACCCCAAAGTGACAATAATCGGGACCACTCCCGGTGATGACCATAGTTTGAGGAGTTCATGTATTCACTATGTGTTAATGCTTTGTTCCGGTTCTCTATTAAAAGGAGGCCTTAATATCCCTTAGTTTCCAATAGGACCCCGCTGCCACGGGAGGGTAGGACAAAAGATGTCATGCACGTTCTTTTCCATAAGCACGTATGACTATTTATGGAATACATGCCTACATTATATTGATGAACTGGAGCTAGTTCTGTGTCACCCTATGTTATGACTGTTACATGATGAACCACATCCGGCATAATTATCCATCATTGATCCGGTGCCTACGAGTTTTCCATATACCGGTTTACGCTTATTTACTTTTCTGTTGCTACTGTTACAATCACTACAAAAATACCAAAAACATTACTTTTGCTGTCTTTACTTTGTTACCGTTACCACCACTATCATATTACTTTGCTACTAAACACTTTGCTGCAGATACTAAGTTTCCAGGTGTGGTTGAATTGACAACTCAGCTGCTAATACCTGAGAATATTCTTTGGCTCCCCTTGTGTCGAATCAACAAATTTGGGTTGAATACTCTACTCTCGAAAACTGTTGCGATCCCCTATACTTGTGGGTTATCAATTAACGGGATCAGATCATTAGGAGAATGATGTGATTGACCTGACCCATTCCGTTAGCTTAGCACACGATCGTTTAGTATGTTGCTATTGCTTTCTTCATGACTTATACATGTTCCTATGACTATGAGATTATGCAACTCCCATTTACCGGAGGAACACTTTATGTGCTACCAAACCTCACAACATAACTGGTGTTGGGGAACGTAAAAACAACAACAACAACAAAGCCTTTAGTCCCAAACAAGTTGGGGTAGGCTAGAGGTGAAACCCATAAGATCTCGCAACCAACTCATGGCTCTGGCACATGGATAGCAAGCTTCCACGCACCCCTGTCCATAGCTAGCTCTTTGGTGATACTCCAATCCTTCAGGTCTCTCTTAACGGACTCCTCCCATGTCAAATTTGGTCTACCCCGCCCTCTCTTGACATTCTCCGCACGCTTTAGCCGTCCACTATGCACCGGAGCTTCTGGAGTCCTGCGCTGAATATGCCCAAACCATCTCAGACGATGTTGGACAAGCTTCTCTTCAATTGGTGCTACCCCAACTCTATCTCGTATATAATCATTTCGGACTCGATCCTTCCTCGTGTGGCCACACATCCATCTCAACATACGCATCTCCGCCACACCTAACTGTTGAACATGTCGCCTTTTAGTCGGCCAACACTCAGCGCCATACAACATTGCGGGTCGAACCGCCGTCCTGTAGAACTTGCCTTTTAGCTTTTGTGGCACTCTCTTGTCACAGAGAATGCCAGAAGCTTGGCGCCACTTCATCCATCCGGCTTTGATTCGATTGTTGAGGAACATAGTAATTTCAAAAAAATTCTTATGCACACGCAAGATCATGGTGATGCATAGCAACGAGAGGGGAGAGTGTTCTCTACGTACCCTCGTAGACCGTTCGCGGAAGCGTTATATCAACACGGTTGATGTAGTCGTACGTCTTCACGTTCGACCGATCCAAGTACCGAAAGCACAACACCTCCGAGTTCTGCACATGTTCGGCTCGGTGACGTCCTCGCCTTCTCGATCCAGCAAGAGGGGCGAAGTAGTAGATGAGTTCCGGCAGCACGACGGCGTGGTGACGGTGTTGGTGAAGAACAATCTCCGCAGGGCTTCACCTAAGCACTACGAAAACTATGACGGAGGATAAACTAGAGGGGACGGGGTTGCCAGCACACAGCTTGGTGTTTCTTGATGTGTCTTTGGTGCTAGCCCTACCCCTCTATTTATATGTTGAGCCCTGGGGTCGAAACTTGGAGTAAAAGCCTCCTCAAAGTCGGTTTCACCCAAAAGGCAAGAGTCCTTCTCGGACTCCAGGGCTAGATGCCAGGGTTCCTGGCGTCTACCCCCTAGATGCCAGGGTTCCTGGCGTCTAGCCTCTGGTCTCCGCAAAACTTCCTTTTGCACTTTCCAAAAGCCTCGTGGGCTTTCCCCTTTGACCCAGGTAAAGTGTTCTCGTGCCCAAACATTTCGGGAAACATCCGGAACCCCTTCCGGAGATCAAACACTACTATCCCATATATCAAACTTTATCTCCGGACCATTCCGGAGTTCCTCGTCATGTCTGTGATCTCATCCCGGACTCCGAACAACATTCGGTCATCAACATACATAACTCATATAGTACTATATCGTCAACGAACGTTAAGCGTGCGGACCCTACGGGTTCGAGAACTATGTAGACATGACCGAGACACCTCTCTGGTCAATAACCAATAGCGGGACCTGGATGCCCATATTGGCTCCTACATATTCTACGAAGATCTTTATCGGTCAGACCACATAACAACATACTATAACGCCCTCGATGCAGCTATATCTCCCACGTGTCGAAGCACGACTTAGAGGCATAGCCGCATTGAAAGCAATGTCGCAAGTGAGGTAATCTTCACATAACCCATGTAATACATAAGGGGAAGAGATACATAGTTGGCTTACAACCGCCACTTCACACAAATACAAGAATAAAGCATTACATCATCCAGATACAATCAAGGCCCGACTACGGAGCCAAAATAAAAGAAGACTACCCCAAATGCTACACAGATCCCCGATCGACCCCAACTGGGCTCCACTACTGATCAACTAGAACGAAACAACACAAAGGACAAGATCTTCATTGAGCTCCTCCTTGAGCTGGGTTGCGTCATCTGCACGGACTCATCGGCACCTGCAAGCTGGTTTTGCAAGTATCTGTGAGCCACGGGGACTCAGCAATCTCGCACCCTCGCGATCAAGACTATTTAAGCTTATGGGTTAGGTAAAGGTATGAGGTGGAGCTGCAGCAAGCGACTAGCATATATGGTGGCTAACCTATTCGCAAAAGAGAGCGAGAAGAGAAGGCAAAGCACGATTGAGAAACTATGATCAAGAAGTGATCCTAGAACAACCTACGTCAAGCATTACTCCAACACCGTGTTCGCTTCCCGGACTCCGCCGGAAAGAGACCATCACGGTTACACACGCGGTTGATGTATTTTAATTAAGGTCAACTTCAGGTTTTTTACAACCGGACATTAACAAATTCCCATCTGCCCATAACCGCGGGCACGGCTTTCGAAAGTTCAAAACCCTGCAGGGGTGTCCCAACTTAGCCCATCACAAGCTCTCACGGTCAACGAAGGATATTCCTTCTAGCGGGAAGACCCGATCAGACTCGGAATCCCGGTTACAAGACATTTCGACAAGGTAAAACTAAACCAGCAACACCGCTCGAATGTGCCAACAAATCCCGATAGGAGCTACACATATCTCGTTCTCAGGGCACACTCAGATGAGACATCCTACGAGTAAAACCCAACCTCAAGTTGCCCCGAGGTGGCCCCGCGGTCTGCTCGGTCGGACCAACACTCAGAGGAGCACTGGCCCGGGGGGGGGGGGGGGTTAAAATAAAGATGACCCTTGAGTCTGCAGAACCCAAGGGAAGGTGGTAGGTTGTTAGTGCAAATGGTAAAACCAAGGTTGGGCATTGCTGGAGGAGTTTTATTCAAGGAAATTTGTCAAGGGGTTCCCATTATTACCCAACCGCGTAAGGAACGCAAAATCCGGGAACATAACACCGATATGACGGAAACTAGGGCGGCAAGAGTGGAACAAAACACTAGGCAAAAGGCCGAGCCTTCCACCCTTTACCAAGTATATAGATGCATTAATTAAATAAGAGATATTGTGATATCCCAACACGTAAACATGCTCCAACAAGGAACGATCTCCATGTTCCAACAAGGAACAAACTTCAATCTTCACCTGCAACTAACAACGCTATAAGAAGGGCTGAGTAAAGCGGTAACATAGCCAAACAACGGTTTGCTAGGACAAGGTGGGTTAGAGGTTTGGTTCAACAATATGGGAGGCATGATAAGCGAGTGGTAGGCATCGTAGCATAGGCATAACAAAAGAGCGAGCAACTAGCAAGCAAAGATAGAAGTGATTTCGAGGGTATGGTCATCTTGCCTGAAATCCCGCAAGGAAGAAGAACGAGTCCATGAAGAAGACAAACGGACGTAGTCGAATGGGTCCTCACAAACGCAACGTTATCAGAACCAACCCGAAGAAGCAACACCGGAAAGAAGCAAACAATCATGGTAAACAACCATCACATAGCATGGCATGATGCGCAAAACAATTATGATGCATGTCCGATTTAAATATGCATGGCATGGAAAAGGGCACAAACAAAACTACAAGTTAAGTGGAGCTCAATATGCAACGAGTTGCATATTGACGGAACACCACATCATTTATTTAGTTCACTCTCGGTTAGGTACTCCACAATATTAAATGTTGGTTAACATGGCAAGAGGTGAAGCATAACAAAACTATATCATCTAAACAATTTAAATGGGGCCGGATATAACAAATAACAAATCCGGTAAGTCCCCATATGCATTAGCAATTTTTAAAGCAACAACAATTTTAACCATCTTAAAGTTGTTAACATGATGCGGATGACATGCTCAAGTTTATGCAATTTTTATTAAAAGTTGACAAGAGCATTAGGAAGAATTTGTCACCGTAGTAGAAAGAAAGGGGTGCCACGGCGACGATAATGAAACGGTGCCACTGCAACGTTCCGGTTCCGACAACTCATTGAGAACGTCGGTGCAAAAGAAAGTGTGGCGGGAGTGTGCAAAAGATGGTGGGGTGATCCCGGTTACCGGGTTCCCACGAGTCAACGACGGCATGGCAACGAGGAGGAACCACTAACGTTCACGGGCGAAAACAACAACTAAACATGCATCTCATACAACACATGCTTTCGTCCACGGGTCATCGTCTCGGTGGTTATACCTTCCAGGTGCATTCTCGGAGCGGTTCGGGTTCATAGAGGAAGTAGAGGAAGTAGTCGTCCTCGCACGCTCTAGGGTTGGTGGTAGAGGTTCTCGCGATCTCGGCGACGGTAGTGGTACATGTTTATCGTTGCACGAGTTTCCGTAGACGTTCATGTCATCGGTGTCGTGGTACTTGGGGTCTTCGGACTTTCCGGTCCCATTCTTGCTACGGTAGTCGTTCACATTCGTTCGGAGAGGTACTTGATGGCTCCAACGTCTTTGGGGTGACGGTAGTGGTACACGCGACGTCGGGGTACTTGTTGGTCCGGTCTTGGCGGCGTAGACGTACACGTTGTCGGGGTACTTGTCGCATCATCGGGTGTAGTTGTACATGAGGGTCTTGACGAATCCGAAGGGGTACTTGGCGGGTCCGGTCTTGGCGATTCAGGTTTCGTAGTGTCCTGGTACTTGACGCTTGGGATTGATTCCACGGTTGCATGCATCCATGGCAACACAGCACAGATGCAAAGAGGCAATGACTTGGCACGGTTCCGGTGGTCGAACAAGGCAGGGCAGCTCGGCCATGCGCGCTGCGGGCGACAGAGGACAGGCAGAGGAGCAGCAGTGTGATGAAAGACATCGACGCAGGCGAGGAGCAGCCCCAGCGGTGGAGCTCCATGGGAGGCGTAGCCTGCGCGGCTGCTGTAGCTCCTCCAGCAGAGAAGAAGCCGGCAGGCTGCGGTGCCCGGCGGCCCTGGCGACGTGGTGGGGCGGGCGAGCTGGACCCTCGCGCCCATGGTGGCAAGGAGGAAGACCATGGAGGAGGCGCACGGGTCGCGGGCTCCTGGCGGGCGGAGTTAACGCAGGGGAGGCACTGGCGATGGTGGGGATCGGGCGCACGACTCCCGCGGGATTGAGCGAGAGGCTCTCGCTCTGGCGCACGAGCAGGGGAAGGAGACGAGGGAGTGAGGGAGATCGAGAAGGGGAAGGCAGCGAGCGAAAGAGGGATCGGGCTCGAGGGAGAGAGAGATTTCGGGCGCTGGGAGAACAAGAGGGAGATGGGATCAGGCGCGCTCTCCCTGGCGGCACTGGGTGGAAGGGGTACGAGGGAAGAGGGGAGGGGATTGGGCCAGGGGGTAGCAATGCGGGAGCGCTAGGGTTAGGTGGAAAGGGGTCGACTGGGCCTTGGCCAAAAGGCTGCGGGGTTAGGATGGGCCTTCCGCTGGACCTGAGCTGGGCTTCACTCTTCCTCTCTCTTCTTCTTCTGAGAGAAAAGAAATAGATAGAAAAAAAAGAAAAGGAGGGTTAAGGAAAGGATTTTTGAGCATGGGGATAATTTTCCCGAACTCACAAAAATATGCTCGTTCTGAGAAAAATAGAAAAAGCCCGATCGAACAAAAGATTTCAAACTCATTTGAATTTAATTCAAATGGGTTTGAACTGGGACGAGGTTTCTAGAGTGACCAAAAATGTTGAAATTTTACGTGAAGCTCCGGAAAATGACGAAAGGATATAAGGCAAGGTTAGAGAGTCAACACTTGAAGAAGAAAAGGCCAAAGGAATTAATATGCAAGTGTGTTAAGGTAAATTTCCAAAGAATGGATTATTTATCATAGCTCCCTAATATTGGGAGGGTATGTTATAAAGAGAATCACCACATGAATTCCATCGATTTAAATGGACCGAAGATCCATGCAATTTATTTAGTTGAGTTGCAAAAGATTTATGAGATGATGGCATGATGACATGATGCAATCAAAGCTGGAGCCTTTGATAAGTTACAGGCAACTCCGAGATGCTTCGCAATCCTAAAGCGTATATTCCAACTCTGAAATTGCCGCATTACAGGCTTCACCAGCTTGCATATTTTGTTAGTACCTTTAGGATTGACAAAACCTTCTGGTTGCATTATATACAACTCTTCTTTAATAAATCCATTAAGGAATGCAGTTTTGTTTATCCATTTGCCAGATTTCATAAAATGCGGCAATTGCTAACATGATTCAGACAGACTTAAGCATAGATACAAGTGAGAAACTCTCATCATAGTCAACACCTTGAACTTGTCAAAAACCTTTTTGCGACAATTCTAGCTTTTTAGATAGTAACACTACTATCAGCGTCCGTCTTCCTCTTGAAGATCCATTTAATCTCAATGGCTCGCCGATCATTGGGCAAGTCAATCAAAGTCCATACTTTGTTCTCATACATGGATCTCATCTCAGATTTCATGGCCTCAAGCCATTTCGCGGAATCTGGGCTCATCATCGCTTCCTCATAGTTCGTAGGCTCGTCATGGTAAAGTAACATGACCTCCAGAACAGGATTATCGTACCACTTTGGTGCGGATCTCACTCTGCTTTACCTACGAGGTTCAGTAGTAACTTGATCTGAAGTTACATGATCATCATCAGTAGCTTCCTCACTAATCGATGTAGTAGTCACAGGAATAGATTTCTATGATGGACTACTTTCCAATAAGGGAGCAGGTACAGTTACCTCATCAAGTTCTACTTTCCTCCCACTCACTTCTTTCGAGAAAAAGTCCTTCTCTAGAAAGGATCCATTCAAAGCAATGAATATATTGCCTTCGGATCTGTGATAGAAGGTGTACCCAACATTTTCTTTTGGGTATCCTATGAAGACGCACTTCTTCGATTTGGGTTAGAGCTTATCAGGTTGAAACTTTTTCACATAAGCATTGCAACCTCAAACTTTAAGAAACGACAGCTTAGGTTTCTTGCCAAACCATAGTTCATACAATGTTGTCTCAACGGATTTAGATGGTGCCCTATTTAACGTGAATGCAGCTGTCTCTAATGCATAACCCCAAAACGATAGTGGTAGATCGGTAAGAGACATCATAGATCGCACCATATCTAATAAAGTACGGTTATGACGTTCGGACACACCATTACACTGTGGTGTTCCAGGTGGCGTGAGTAGTGAAACTATTTCACATTGTTTTAACTGAAGGCCAAACTCTTAACTCAAATATTTTACCTCTGTGATCATATCGTAGAAACTTTTATTTTCTTGTTACGATGATTCTCCACTTCACTATGAAATTCTTTGAACTTTTCAAATGTTTCAGACTTGTGTTTCATTAAGTAGATATACCCATATCCGCTCAAATCATCTGTGAAGGTCAGAAAATAACGATACTTGCCATGAGCCTTAACACTCATCGGACCGCATACATCAGTATGTATTATTTCCAATAAGTCAGTTGCTCGCTCCATTGTTCCGGAGAACGGAGTCTTAGTCATCTTGCCCATGAGGCATGGTTCGCAAGCATCAACTGATTCATAATCAAGTGATTCCAAAAGCCCACCAGCATGGATTTTCTTCATGCGCTTTACACCAATATGACCTAAATGGCAGTGCCACAAATAAATTGCATCATCATTATTAACTTTGCATCTTTTGGTTTCAATATTATGAATATGTGTATCACTACGATCGAGATCGAAAGAACCATTTTCATTGGGTGTGTAACCATATAAGGTTTTATTCATGTAAACAGAACAACAATTTATTCTCTTACTTAAATGAATAACCATATTGCAATAAACATGATCAAATCATATTCATGCTCAACGCAAACACCAAATAACACTTATTTAGGTTCAACACTAATCCCAAAAGTATAGGGAGTGTGCGATGATGATCATATCAATCTTGGAACCACTTCCAACACACATCGTCACTTCACCCTTAACTAGTCTATGTTCATTCTGCAACTCCCGTTTCGAGTTACTACTCTTAGCAACTGAACCAGTATCAAATACCGAGGGGTTGCTACGAACACTAGTAAAATACACATCAATAATCTGTATATCAAATATACCTTTGTTCACTTTGCCATCCTTCTTATCCGCCAAATACTTGGGGCAGTTCCGCTTCCAGTGACCAGTCCCTTTGCAGTAGAAGCACTTAGTCTTAGGCTTAGGACCAGACTTGGGCTTCTTCACTTGAGCAGCAACTTGCTTGCCGTTCTTCTTGAAGTTCCCCTTCTTCCCTTTGCCCTTTTCTTGAAACTAGTGGTCTTGTCTACCATCAACATTTGATATTTTTCTTTATTTCTACCTTCGTTGATTTCAGCATTACGAAGAGCTTGGGAATCGTTTCCGTTATCCCTTGCATATCATAGTTCA
Source organism: Triticum aestivum (assembly GCF_018294505.1). Taxonomy (NCBI): domain Eukaryota; kingdom Viridiplantae; phylum Streptophyta; class Magnoliopsida; order Poales; family Poaceae; genus Triticum; species Triticum aestivum. Next base: position 445,735,819 of record NC_057803.1, on the reverse strand, counting down.
TCACAAAGTTCTACTAACTTGGTGATGGTGACTAGAGAATTCTATAAATCACTATCTTATCTGGAAGATTAACTCCCACTTGATTCAAGCGATTGTAATACCCAGACAATCTGAGTACATGCTCACTGCCTGAGCTATTCTCCTCCATCTTTTTAGCTATAGAACTTTGTTGGAGACTTCATATCTCTCAACTCGGGTATTTGCTTGAAATATTAACTTCAACTCCTGGAACATGTCATATGGTCCATGACATTCAAAACATCTTTGAAGTCCCCATTCTAAGCCGTTAAGCATGGTGCACTAAACTATCAAGTAGTCATCATATTGAGCTAGCCAAACGTTCATAACGTCTGCCTCTACTCCTGCAATAGGTCTGTCACCTAGCGGTGCATCAAAGACATAATTCTTCTATGCAGCAATGAGGATAATCCTCAGATTACGGATCCAATCCGCATCATTGCTACTAACATTTTTCAACATAATTTTTCTCTAGTAACACAATAAACTGGGAGCAACATCGCGAGCTATTGATCTACAACATAGATATGCTAATACTACCAGGACTAAGTTCATGATAAATTAAAGTTCAATTAATCATATTACTTAAGAACTCCCACTTAGACAGACATCCCTCTAATCTTCTAAGTGATCACGTGATCCATATCAACTAAACCATGTCCGATCATCACGTGAGATGGCATAGTTTCAATGGTGAACATCACTTTGTTGATCATATCTACTATATGATTCACGCTCGACCTTTCGGTCTCCGTGTTCTGAGGCCATATCTGTTATATGCTAGGCTCGTCAAGTTTAACCTGAGTATTCCGCGTGTGCAACTGTTTTGCACCCGTCGTATTTGAACGTAGAGCCTATCATACCTGATCATCACGTGGTGTCTCAGCACGAAGAACTTTCGCAACGGTGCATATTCAGGGAGAACACTTATACCTTGATAATTTAGAGAGAGATTATCTTATAAAGCTAGTGCCGAACTAAGCAAAATAAGATGTATAAAAGATAAACGTGCCTTTTATCTCCATCTCCAAAGCATCATCATGATCTCCATCATCACCGGCATGACACCATCATCTCCATCATCTTGATCTATATCAATGTGTCGTCACATGGTTGTCTCACCAACAATTGCACTTGCAACTATTGCTATCGCATAGCGATAAAGTAAAGCAATTATTTAACGCTTGCATCATAATAGAGAGATAACCATAAGGCTTTTGCCGGTTGCCGATAACTTCAACAAAACATGATCATCTCATACAACAACTTATATCTCATCACGTCTTGACCATATCACATCACAACATGCCCTGCAAAAACAAGTTAGACGTCCTCTACTTTGTTGTTGCAAGTTTTACGTGGCTGCTACGGGCTGAGCAAGAACCGTTCTTACCTACGCATCAAAACCACAACGATAGTTTGTCAAGTTGGTGCTGTTTTAACCTTCGCAAGGACCAGCCACCTGTGTGCAAAGCACGTCGGTAGAACCAGTCTCGCGTAAGCGTACACGTAATGTCGGTCCGGGCCGCTTCATCCAACAATACCGCCGAACCAAAGTATGACATGCTGGTAAGCAGTATGACTTATATCGCCCACAACTCACTTGTGTTCTACTCGTGCACAACATCAACGCATAAAACCTAGGCTCGGATGCCACTGTTGAGAACGTAGTAATTTCGAAAATTTCCTACGCACACGCAAGATCATGGTGATGCATAGCAATGAGAGAGAGGAGAGTGTTGTCTACGTACCCTCGTAGACCGGCAACGGAATCATTGACACAACATAGAGGAAGTAGTAGTATGTCTTCCCGATCCGACCGATCCAAGTACCGAACGTACGGCACCTCCGAGTTCTGCACACGTTCAACTCGGTGACGTCCCTCGAGCTCCGATCCAGCAAAGTGTTGAGGGAGAGTTTCGTCAGCACGGCGGCGTGATGACGGTGATGATGTTCTACCGACGCAGGGCTTCGCCTAAGCACCGCTACGATATGACCGAGGTGGAATATGGTGGAAGGGGGCACCGCACACGGCTAAGGAATGATCACGAGGATCAACTTGTGTGTCTATGGGGTGCCCCCACCCCCGTATATAAAGGAGTGGAGGAGGGGGAGAGGGTCGGCCCCTATGGCGCGCCCTGGAGGAGTCCTACTCCCACCGGGAGTAGGATTCCTCCCTTCCCTAGTTGGAGTAGGAGAGGAAAGGAAGGAGGAGTAGGAGAGAAGGAAAGGGGGGGACGCACCCCCCAAACCTTCTCCAATTCGGCCTCCTGCCCAAAGGGGGCGCACCAGCCCCTTGTGGGCTTGTGTGCTTCCTTCTTATGGCCCATAAGGCCCATAACTTCTCCCGGGGGTTCCGGTAACCTCCCGGTACTCCGGAAAAATGCCTGAACCACTCGGAACCCTTCCGATGTCCAAACATAGTCATCCAATATATCAATCTTTACGTTTCGACCATTTCGAGACTCCTTGTCATGTCCCTGGTCTCATCCGGGACTCCGAACAACCTTCGGTACATCAAAACACAAAAACTCTTATTACGATCGTCCCCGAACTTTAAGCGTGCGGACCCTACAGGTTCGAGAACTATGTAGACATGACCGAGACACGTCTCCGGTCAATAACCAATAGCGGAACCTGGATGCTCATATTGGCTCCCACATATTCTACGAAGATCTTTATCAGTCAAACCGCATAACAACATACACTGTTCCCTTTGTCATCGGTATGTTACTTGCCCGAGATTCGATCGTCGGTATCTCAATACCTAGTTCAATCTCGTTACCGACAAGTCTCTTTACTCGTTCCGTAACACATCATCTCGCAACTACTCATTAGTTGCAATGCTTGCAAGGCTTATAGTGATGTGCATTACCGAGTGGGCCAAGAGATACCTCTCCAACAATCAGAGTGACAAATCCTAATCTCTAAATACGCCAACCCAACAAGTACCTTTGGAGACACCTGTAGAGCACCTTTATAATCACCCAGTTACGTTGTGACGTTTGGTAGCACACAAAGTGTTCCTCCGGTAAACGGGAGTTGCATAATCTCATAGTCATAGGAACATGTATAAGTCATGAGGAAAGCAATAGCAACAAACTAAACGATCAAGTGCTATGCTAACGGAATGGGTCAAGTCAATCACATCATTCTCCTAATGATGTGATCCTGTTAATCAAATGACAACTCATGTCTATGGTTAGGAAACATAACCATCTTTGATCAACGAGCTAGTCAAGTAGAGGCATACTAGTGACACTCTGTTTGTCTATGTATTCACACATGTATTATGTTTCCGGTTAATACAATTCTAGCATGAATAATAAACATTTATCATGATATAAGGAAATAAATAATAACTTTATTATTGCCTCTAGGGCATATTTCCTTCAATAGCTGCTTCGGAAGCAGCAAATGAAGGAGTCTGGATGAAGGAGTTCATATCTGATCTAGGTGTCATACCTAGTGCATCGGGTCCAATGAAAATCTTTTGTGACAATACTGGTGCAATTGCCTTGGCGAAGGAATCCAGATTTCACAAGAGGACCAAGCACATCAAGAGACGCTTCAATTCCATCCGGGATTTAGTCTAGGTGGGAGACATAGAAATTTGCAACATACATACCTATCTGAATGTTGCAGACCCGTTGACTAAGCCTCTTCCACGAGAAAAACATGATCAGCACCAAGGCTCCATGGGTGTTAGAATCATTACTGTGTAATCTAGATTATTGACTCTAGTGCAAGTGGGAGACTGAAGGAAATATGCCCTAGAGGCAATAATAAAGTTATTATTTATTTCCTTATATCATGACAAATATTTATTATTCATGCTAGAATTGTATTAACCGGAAACATAATACATTTGTGAATACATAGACAAACAGAGTGTCACTAGTATGCCTCTACTTGACTAGCTCGTTGATCAAAGATGGTTATGTTTCCTAGCCATTGACATGGGTTGTCATTTGATTAACGGGATCACATCATTAGGAGAATGGTGTGATTGACCTGACCCATTCCGTTAGCTTAGCACACGGTCATTTAGTATGTTGCTATTGCTTTCTTCATGACTTATACTTGTTCCTATGACTATAAGATTATGCAACTCCTGTTTACCGGAGGAACACTTTGTGTGCTACCAAACGTCACAACGTAACTGGGTGATTATAAAGGTGCTCTACAGGTGTCTCCGAAGGTACTTGTTGGGTTAGCGTATTTTGAGATTAGGATTTGTCACTCCGATTGTCGGAGAGGTATCTCTAGGCCCTCTCGGTAATGCACATCACTTAAGCCTTGCAAGCATTGCAATAATGAGTTAGTTGCTGGATGATGTATTACAAAACGAGTAAAGAGACTTGCCGGTAACGAGATTAAACTAGGTATTGAGATACCGATGATCGAATCGCGAGCAAGTAACATACCGATGACAAAGGGAACAACGTATGTTGTTATGCGGTCTGACCGATAAAGGTCTTCGTAGAATATGTTGGAGCCAATATGAGCATCCAGGTTCCGCTATTGGTTATTGACCCGAGACATGTCTCGGTCATGTCTACATAGTTCTCGAACCCGTAGGGTCCGCACGCTTAACGTTTCGATGATAGTTATATTATGAGTTTATATGTTTTGATGTACCGAAGGTTGTTCGGAGTCCCGGATGTGATCATGGACATGATGAGGAGTCTCAAAATGGTCGAGACATGAAGATTGATATATTGGAAGCCTATGTTTGGATATCGGAAGTGTTCCGGGTGAAATCAGGATTTTACCGGAGTACCGAGGGGTTACCGAAACCCCCCGGGGGCTTAATGGGCCATAGTGGGCCTTGTGGAGAAGAGGAGAGGCGGCCAGGGCAGGGCCGCGCGCCCCTCCCCCCCTAGTCCGAATAGGACAAGGAGAGTGGGGTGGCGCCCTCCCTTTCCTTCCTCTCTCCCTCCTCTTTCCCCCTCCACTCCTAGTCCAACAAGGAAAAGGGAGGGAGTCCTATTCCCGGTAGGAGTAGGACTCCTCCTGGCGCGCCCCCTCTAGGCCGGCCGCACCTCCCCCTTGCTCCTTTATATATGGGGGCAGGGGGGCACCCTAGAGACACAATAATTGATCGTTTGATCTTTTAGCCGTGTGCGGTGCCCCCCTCCACCATAGTCCACCTCGATAATACTGTAGCGGTGCTTAGGCGAAGCCCTGCGTCGGTAGAACATCATCATTGTCACCACGCCGTCGTGCTGACGAAACTCTCCCTCAACACTCGGCTGGATCAGAGTTCGAGGGACGTCATCGGGCTGAACGTGTGCTGAACTCGGAGGTGCCGTATGTTCGGTACTTGATCAGTCGGATCGTGAAGACGTACGACTACATCAACCGCGTTGTGCTAACGCTTCCGCTTTCAGTCTATGAGGGTACGTGGACAACACTCTCCCCTGTCGTTGTTATGCATCACCATGATCTTGCGTGTGCGTAAGATTTTTTTTGAAATTACTATGTTTCTCAACAGGAGACATATTAGACATCCCCAAGCTTAATTCTTGCTCGTTCTCGAGTAGGTAAATGATAAAAATAGAATCTTTGATGTGGAATGCTACCTAACATATTTATCCTTGTCATTCTCTTTAATGTGGCATGAATGTTCAGATCCGTATGATTCAAAACAAAAGTTTAATATTGACATAAAAACAATAATACTTCAAGCATAGTAACAAAATAATTATGTCTTCTCAAAATAACATGGCCAAAGAAAGCTTATCCCTACAAAATCATATAGTTTGGCTATATTTGAATTGTGGGTTTATGATCAAGTCTATCTATGAACAATATTTGAATCTTCTCTGAATTCTTTATGCATGATTGGTTATCTTTGCAAGTCTCTTGGAATTATCAGTTTGGTTTGGCCTACTAGATTGATCTTTCTTGCAATGGGAGAAGTGCTTAGCTTTGGGTTCAATCTTGCGGTGCTCGATCCCACTGACATAAAGGGAAACGACACGTATTGTATTTTTGCCATCGAAGATAAAAAGATGGGGTTTATATCATATTGCTTGAGTTTATCCCTCTACATCATGTCATCTTACCTAATGCGTTATTCTGTTCTTATGAACTTAATATTCTAGATGCATGCTAGATAGCGGTCTATGTGTGTAGTAATAGTAGTAGATGCAGGCAGGAGTCGGTCTACTTGTCATGGACATGATACCTATATTCATGATCATGCCTAGATATTCTCATAACTATGCTCAATTCTATCAATTGCTCGATAGTAATTCGTTCACCCACCGTAATACTTATGCTATCTTGAGAGAAGCCACTAGTGAAACCTATGGCCCCTGGGTCTATTCTCCATCATGTAAGTTTCCAATCTATTTTACTTTGCAATTTTTACTTTCAATCTATATCATAAAAATACCAAAAATATTTATCTTATCATTATCATATCTATCAGATCTCACTCTCGTAAGTGACTGTGAAGGGAATGACAACCCCTTTATCGCGTTGGTTGCGAGGTTCTTATTTGTTTCTGTAGGTACGAGGGACTTTCGTGTGGCCTCCTACTGGATTGATACCTTGGTTCTCAAAAACCGAGGGAAATACTTACGCTACTTTGCTGCATCACCCTTTCCTCTTCAAGGGAAAACCAACACAGTGCTCAAGAGGTAGCACCTTTCCCAAGTTGCTTTCCACTCAAATCATCTTTCTACCAAATCCAATCCCATGAGAGAGAGCTGAGTGTTGGGGAGACTATAATTTGAAGCACAAGATCAAGGAGTTCATCATCAACACACCATCTATTACCTTTTGGAGAGTGGTGTCTCCTAGATTGGCTAGGTGTCACTTGGGAGCCTCCGTCAAGATTGTGGAGTTGAACCAAGGAGTTTGTACGGGCAAGGAGATCGCCTACTTCGTGAAGATCTACCCTAGTGAGGAAAGTCCTTCATGGGCGATGGCCATGGTGGGATTGACAAGGTTGCTTCTTCGTGGACCCTTCATGGGTGGAGCCCTCCGTGGACTCGCGCAACTGTTACCCTTCATGGGTTGAAGTTTCCATCAACGTGGATGTACGATAGCACCACCTACCGGAACCACGCCAAAAATCTCTGTGTCTACATTGCGTTCGCTCCCTCCAAACTCCTCCCTTTACCTTCATATGCAATTGTTTTACATTCTGCTGCTATACTCTTAGAATTGCAGGTGTGGGTTGATTACTTGTATTGTGCTAAGTTGCTAAAATCTGCCAAAACTTAAAATTGGGAAAAGGCTAGATTTTTATTTGGTCAAGTAGTCTAATCACCCCCCTCTAGACATACTTTTGATCCTACAAGTGGTATCAGAGGTTTGGTGTCCATTTGCTTTGATTTCCTTAGCTTTTGGTGATATAGCCTTGGTTTCACAACCTAGGAGAGTATGGCGTCTAGTGAGGGAAATTACCACCGTAGAGGTCCTTACTTTGATGGTACTAATTTTGCTAGTTGGAAGCATAAGATGAAAATGCATATTCTTGGACATAACCCCGCCGTTTGGGCTATTGTGTGTATTGGCTTGCAAGGTGAATTATTTGATGGGAGAGAACCGAACCATGAAGCTACCGCGGAAGAGTTGAAAATGCTGCAATACAATGCTCAAGCTTGTGATATTCTCTTCAACAGATTGTGCTCCGAAGAATTCAATAAAATTAGCCATCTTGAGAATGCAAAGGAAATTTGGGATACTTTGATTGATATGCACGAAGGTACCGACTCCGTCAAGGAATCCAAATTGGATGTGCTTCAAAGTCAACTTGACAAGTTCAAAATGAAAAATGGTGAAGGTGTCGCTGAAATGTAGTCTAGGCTTGCTCTCATCACAAATGAGATTGCCAGATTAGGAAGTGAAGAGATGACCAATAGATTCATCATCAAGAAGATCCTAAGAGCCTTGGATGGAAAATATGATACCGTGTGCACATTGATCCAAATGATGCCCAATTAGCAAGATCTCAAGCCAACGAAAGTCATTGGAAGAATTGTTGCTCATGAGATGTCAGTCAAGGATACGGAAGAGCTTTACAACAAGTCAAGTGGTGCTTACAAAGCCTCATGTGATGCTCCCACATCATCAAGTGAGAAACAAACCTTCAACGAAGAATTGAGCCTGATGGTGAAGAACTTCAACAAGTTTTACAAGAGTAGAAGCAAGGAAAGAAGTTCCAAGTCAAGGTCCTACAATGACAAAAGATCTTCTAGTCATGAGCGCAATTACTACAATTATGGAAGACCCAGACACTATTCTAATGAGTGTACAGCTCCCTATAAAAGAAGAGAAGATTCTCCTAAAAGAAGAAGTAGAAGAGAAGAATCACCTCCAAGAGAGAGAAGGAGTAGAGATGACTGTTATGAATGAAGAACATCACGGAGAAGCAAGGATTCGGGAAGGAAGGACAAGTCATCAAAGAGCTACACAAAACAAAGACATCAAGCTCATGTTGGTGAATGGGTATCCGGCTCCGATTCCGACGATCACTCCGAGAGAAGTTATCGCTTCGACTCTGAATATACTCAAGATGAAGGTGTTGCCGGTCTAGCACTTGTGTCAACCAACTCCTATGACATATTTCACTCACCAAATGAAGGGATTGGAAGATGCTTCATGGCTAAAGGCCCAAAGGTATCACACCCCGAGTATGTTGATTTCAGTAGTGATGAAGATGATTTGCTAGGAGATGATGATTTACTTGTTGACAACTCTAGTTATGAAAACTACGATGAACTTTCTATTAATCATGCTAATAAAGATAAAATGAATGACAATGATAAGAAGGAGATTGAGCGTCTAACTAAAGAACTAAACACTCTTAAGTTAGCTCATGAAACTACCTTGGAAGATCATCGAGAACTTTTAAAGACTCATGAGAAGCTACGTTTTGAAATGCTCAACCTTGAGCAAGAGCATGAGTTCTTAAAAGAAATCAATGATGATCTTCGCAAGAAAAGTTCTTCTTACATTGCCAAGCGTTTACTCTTATATACTTACATGCCACAAGTTAAATCTAGCAACAAGAACAAGAAATATTCTTCCTCTAGTAGTAACAACAATCATGCTAAATCCAATGTTGTTGCTTCTAGTAGTTCTCTTGATTCCACTAATGATTCTCTTAGCCAAGTTACACTTGAGCAAGAAAATAGCTTATTGAAGGGAATTATAGAGAAAGGTGTTTACAAGAGTCTTGCCGGAAGCAAGCAATATGAGGAAATTGTACGCTAGCAAGGAAGACACCGGAAGAATCAAGGTGTTGGTTTTGAACGAAAGTTCAATACCAATGGAGTTGAGTGGGAAGAAGATCAATACCCCAAGACGAAGTTTGTTCCTCAACAAGAGAAGTATGATCCTACTTCTTTCCAAGGAACACAGCTCAAGATGATCTTCCACCACAAGACCACAAGCTAAAAGGCAAGGACAAGCTTCAAGAGGAGATTGATGAATTTGAAGAAGCACCTAAGGCCTTGGTCAAGTGGGTTCCCAAGACTACATCAAGTTCCACTTCATCAAGTACGACTACAACTCCAAGGATTCCCATCAAGATGGCGTGGATCCCTAAGAAGAAGAACTAGAGAGTTCTTGAGGGTGACTCCGCCAACATACTTCACTCTTATCATCTTGGCAAGGACAAGTGCAAAAAACATCCATATCTTGCACTAGTTCAAGGAGTCGCAAACCCTCTTGTTGGTAGGACAAGGGACAAGGTAACCTAATGCTTTCATGGACATCATCCTATGTGAACATCACTCTATGTCTATGGATATACTTGTTTGTTCCTTGTGGGACTAACCTGTGTAGGTATTGAAAGTGCAACTCACTCCAAAGGATTGCTCCGAATGATCTAAATCAACATTGAGCATCTACATCTTCAACACCTACATGAAGTCATCATCGACAAAACCCAACAGTTCATCCCTCTTAGGGGGGATATCACATCTAGGGGGAGCTTTACTCTAATCAATTGAGCTAAAGCAACTCTAATGATGTGAGCACAACAATGCTTTATGTAAAGGTGGCAACCCCACTTGTGCTTAAACGATGAGTATGACCTATGATCAAATGTTCTCATTTGACTCCTAAGTCAATATACTCATATATAGATGACCTAGTCATCGTCAAATTGCTTGATAGATGCAGTGATTGTGCATGCTTGGTCACATATTTCATTTGTCATCTTATTGTGTGAGCATGTTGGATGCATATTTTACTCATTCGAGTACATCCATTTGTTGCTTTGATTGTTTGGCTTTTTCTCTTTTGCCATGGATGGACAAGAATGCGTAAGAACTCCCTCTAGCTATCTATGCTTTTCTCATCTCAAACTCTATTCATGCTACATCACAAAGTTTGATCAAGTCAGAAGGAGCACTTGGAGTCCCCGATTCATCATAGACTTAAACTTCCAAAACCTCTTTGTGAATTTTGGTATGACCGAGTCATCCATTTCGGTCACACCAAGATCACTAAGTTGATATAAGTTTTCAATCTCGGTGCAACCGATTTGAACTTTTCGGTCACACCGAGTTGCAGTAACCGCTTGCGATTCTGCATCTCGGTGCCAACGAGTTGTTCCACTCGGTCACACCGATAGGGTTGGGATATATAAACCCACGGGTGAGATTTTGGAAATTTCTTCGAAGCCTCTCAGCCTGCGCGCATCCTGCTCTGCCGCCTCGGGTCTTCGGATCGTCCTCTCACCGCTAGTGACCTCCCGCCGCTGGTTTCCATCACCGTCAACAGATTTCTTCCCCTCCATCGCCGCTGTAGCGAACTCGGCCGAACTAGGGTACGCGTTCGATCCTTTGTGCTACTCTTTTAACTCCGATTCGTAGCACATTACTTTGCCATGATCATGACCACGTGTGCAATCAATCTATCCACTGAAAACATCCTTTAGATTAGATTGGATTTGAAAATTTAGGGTTAGGTCTCTGCCGAACTCATCTCGGACCGACTGAATTGTAGAAATCGGTCTCACCGATTTGGCTTAGGCCATTGCAGTTGCACTTTCGGTCTGACCGAAAACTACAAATCGGTGTGACCGAGTTCGATTCTTTGGGAAACCCTAGCAGTCTCGGTGCCACTTGAAAGTGCTAGTTATCAACTAGAGGGGGGGTGAATAGGCGATTTTTATGTAAGTCTTCAAAACATGGAAGTTTCGAAGACAAACGATAGAAATAAACCTATTAACATGCAGCAGAAGGTAGACTACACTAGGCAAGCCATAGTCAAGTACTCGATGAAGTGAAAGCACGAAGACTATTAGCAGCTAGGTAGTAAGGATCAGGATGGAAGATAGTGTGAAGCCAATCAGGACAAGTAGTCATATAGAGAAGTCAAACAGATAATGCAAGCAGGCAATGACTTCACGAAGACAAACTGTAAGTAAAGAGAAGGAAGAGATAGAACCAGTTGCTTGGTGAAGAAAAAGGATTCGTTGGACCACTTCCAGTTGCTGTGACAATTGTACGTCTGGTTAGGGAGGCTGAGATTCAACTCAGAAGACCATGTCTTCACCTTATTCCCCTTGAGCTAAGGACACCTAGTCCTCGCCCAATCACTCAAGTAAGTCTTCAAGGTAGACTTCCAAACCTTCACAGACTTCGTTCACCGACGATCCACAATGACTCTTGGATGCTCAGAATGCGACGCCTAACCGGCTGGAGGATTCACAGTCCTCAAGTGTAACAAGTCTTCAGGTCACATAGACAAAAAGACTTCAGTGATTCCTAACACTCTTTGGCTCTGGGTGTTTAGGGCTTTGTCCTCGCAAGGATTTCTCTCTCAAAGGCTTCGAAGGTGGGTTGCTCTCAAACGGCAAAAGCCGTGCACTAACTCTGAGCAACCACCAATTTATGGTGTAGGGGGTGGGCTATTTATGGCCACTAGGCAACCCGACCTGATTTGTCTGAAATGACCCTGGGTCACTAAGGAACTGACACATGTTCCAACGATCAGATTTCAAACACACGCGACAGCTTGACTTGGGCTACAAGTAAAGCTGACTTATCCAGCTCTGGATAAGATTTGCTCTCATTGTCTTTGTTCGAAGACTTAGGATTTGGTTGAGCATCACTTTAGTCACTCTGACTTTGTTCACTTGGACCCCACTTAATAGTATGGTGGTTCCTACGACTCAACAAAGAAGAAAATGAAACTACGAAACAACTATGTCTTCGCGCTCCAAAGACTTCATGCGATGTCATAGTCTTCAATGTGAATATCTTCACATACCACCATTATCTTCAATGTCTTCACACATTTTTAGGGGTCATCTCCGGTAGGTAAACCGAATCAATGAGGGACTACTAACTGTGTTATCCTGCAATTCTCACAAACACATTAGTCCCTCATCTAGGTTTGTCGTCAATACTCCAAAACCAACTAGGGGTGGCACTAGATGCACTTACAATCTCCCCCTTTTTGGTGATTGATGACAAACTAGTTGAAGTTTTCAACGGGGATAAAAGTATGTGAAATTGTAAGGGATTAAGGTATTGTCTTCGTAAGTAGCAAAAGGCTCCCCCTGAAGATGTGCATATAAGTATTTTGCTTTTGAATGCAAATGCACATGGCAGGTTGTACTTGTGGAGATCCTCTTCAACTTATGAAGACAGTTCATCATGCATGAAGAGATATAATGAAGATAATGACATGCATAATGAAAAATGGATGTATGCAAAATGTCTTCATGCGGAATTTATCGTCGCACATGCGGAATTTATCATCGCATCGCATAGTGACAGAAAAGGTAGCAGATGACCATCAAGTTTAAGTGGTACAACTCAAAGAACCAAATGTATCAGAAGCGAGAGTTGTAAGCACTTGGCAAATGTAGCAAATGTATAGCAACCACCCATATGGACCCGCTTGAAGACTATCAACTCATATGCTTCTCCCCCTTTTGTCAGTAATGACCAAAAAGGTTTGAAGACATAGAGCTTTCTACTCGTTCCCGTGAGGAGTAGGCGAAGCAGCAGGGTCGTCGTTGAGGTTTGGTGGTGCAGAAGAACTTGGTGCAATGTCGATACGCGCCGAAGTTGGAGGTGGTGAAGTAGCATCATCTTGGTCATTAATGACTCTGGCATTAACAGTTGCAGCTAAGGAGGAATAGTCAGAGTCTTCGAGTGAGGGAGTCCGACGCAATGAGTGTTCCGGGGAGGAGTTGAATCAAACTTGAATCTCTCCATGAAGTCATCCTGTTGAAGATCATCTTTAGAGCTCAACAATGTCAGACTCTTCCACGACCAGCGACAGGTTTCATGAGTGACAAATGCATTCTTGGTGGCAAGGTTGCGAATGCGATTAACATCCACCAAGAGGCTCTGCATCTGACGCTTGAGCCAGTCATGATGCTTATCCTGTTTCTGATGCAGGGCGATGAGAAGCTCTTGGTCATTGAGAACATGAGATCGCTTTCGAGGCCTTTGGGCAAGTGTGCTTTTAGTGGCTTTAGTTTGGGCACGAAGGGCACGTGTATTGCCAGCCAAAGGATAAACACGAGTGATGGCCCGAACTCCTTCAATGGGTTGGGTGAAACTTTGACGATCGACGTTGTGAAGATAAATTGCCTCCTTGGCAGGCTCTGGGTATATGACCTCGACAGACAGATCAACCTTTGGCAAAAATATGAGATGATTGCGTGCAGAAGGCTGATAGTTGATAGCAGAGTGAAGCTTGATGAGGCGCATTACCCATGGAGCATAGAACTTCAGACCAAATATATCGGAGCCAGATGCAGCCAATTGCCTGATGAAGAAGTCTTGAGCATTGAAGCTGATGCCATTGAAGATATAGAAAACCACTGTCTTCATTGCTCCTTCAAGCTTCGCTGCAGGAGAGTGTCCTTTGACAGGCCATAGAGTTCGCCTGATGATATGATAAATAGTGCGGGGCAGATACTCTAGGTCTTCAACAAAGAACTCCTTTGGATATTCAGTGTCTTGGGGCAGTGGCTTCATCTTGCTCAGCATTTGGCTCATGTTGGGCTCAGGCTTCTGGAAGATGCTCTCTAAAGCATTTTGGTGCAGTTGACAACCTGGTTCATTGTGTTCACCAGGAGTGGGCAGGGCAGTAAGCTTAATGATGTCTTGGGGTTTGGCTTCATGGTGTACATCGCATGTCATCCACTCAAGGATCCAAGTCTTCGGATCCCTGTTGTAGCCGCGAATGTGGAGGGTAGCATAAAATTGTAGCAGAAGCTCTTCATTCCAATGCTCTTTAGCAGTCACAAAGTTCAGGAGACTAGCATCACGGAAACAGTCAAGTGCCTCTTCTAAGCAGGGCAGTCCAGCAATAGCTTCACTATCGAGACGCATATGGGGAAAGATGCACCCTTGATCATAGAGAACACATGAATAGTAACTGTGCTGCTGATAGCTCCAGAATTGATCAGATGAAATTCTTAGCTTGGAGTAGGGGTTCTTGGCACTATCAAAGAAGATGTTGTGTGCTATGAAGCCATTCACATTAAATGATCCTGGTGAAGTTGCAGTACCTGGAAACCTTGGCAGCATTGGCTTTGGCTTCTGGACCTGAGGCATGTGCTCCACATGATAGTCAAATTGAGGTCCGGGAGCAGGCGGAGGAACCAGAATGGGCCAGCGGACGGTAACAAGCTGACCACGATCATATGCTTGCTCAATGGTGTGAGGTCTTGGAGGTGGTATAGGAGCAGAGGCATTGTCTTTGAGCTGTGGTGCAACATTGGCTTCAGGCGCCACATTAGCTTCGGCCATGACAAAGTCATTGGCTTCAGTATTGGTGTTAGTGGCCGCCTCAGAATTTTCAACCTCCACTCGAGTAGCTGGAGGGTCGGACACGTTCTCCTCGAGAACAACTTCAGGGTTGGACGGGGGTGTAGCAACACGTTCTTCTTCTTCTATTGGTTCTTCTTGTTCATCGGCTGATGCAGTCGGAATGTCTTCAACAGCTTTTGCTTCGGACTCAGAGACATTCACAGTTGGAGTGGCGTCAGGGAACACTTGTCGTGCCACTGAATTATGTTGCTCTTCTCCTTCTGGAATGCTCAACAGAGTGACTTGTGTCCTTGGTCCTTTGTGAAGCCTGCGGAGTGCGGGCGACGCCTTTGGAGAGGGAGTCGGCTAGACCACAAAGTCATCATCTTCAGGCCACTGAATTATGTTGCTCTTCTCCTTCTGGAACGCTCAACAGAGTGACTTGTGTCCTTGGTCCTTTGTGAAGCCTGCGGAGTGCGGGCGATGCCTTTGGAGAGGGAGTCGGCTAGACCACAAAGTCATCATCTTCAGGCACCTGAGTGGTGGCTTGAGGTGGGGGAGTACTTGGTTATTCTTGACGGGGGAGTCTTGAGGGTGACCAGCCCATGAATCATCCTGAGCAATTGGCGTCAAAGGACGACCGATGCTAATGAGTTCGCTGTTCGTTAGAGCAGGCGATGATACCATGTTGTGCTCGATCTGAGGAAGGACTTCATCATCTTCTACATTGTCTTGGGGACCAATGTCTTCAGCTGCGGTGGGGTCAACAACTGGATCTTCTTCAGCTTCAGGAGCCTCTGTGGTAGCAGGCTCATGAACTATCAACTGACACTCATGGTGTTCGGACGCAGGGCGAGCAACTGAGATTGGCTCAACGACAAGGGGCTCTGTGGGAGCAACCCGATCTTTCTTCTTGGTCTTTCTTTTCTTGGTCGGTGGAGTGTCGTCAGTGGTGTTCTTGGTCTTGTGCTTTCGGGCTTCAGCTTCAGCTGCCCTTGTTTTCTTGAGTTCTGAAGTAGCTGTTGGGACCTTAGGCTTCGAGCCTGTCATACTGGCAGGGAAGACAATGCAAGGTTCTTCCCGCCTTGATGCTTCAGCTTGGGCCACAACAAGCTTCTTCTTCTTCTTGGCAGCCATTCTAGGGTCGATGCCAGGATGCCCCAGAGCCTTGCGCTTTTTCTGCTTCATTGTGAGCTTGAACACTTTTCTTAGCAAAGTACTTCATTCTCTCTCTTGAACCTTTTGCTTCCTGGTGTTTCTGGTGGAACTGCTCCTTGAGCTCATGTAGCGTTTGCTTGAAGCTTTGAACACCAGCCACACTGAGGTTGGCCATATTCTTCTTGAACCGAGCCTTATCATAATCAATTCTGTTCTTCAGTTCAACAATCTTCTGAGCCAGTGCCAGCTCAGTAGCAATGGCACTGTGGAAAGAGACACTGATGCCAATTGGAAGCTCAAGGTCATCGAGGTTGATGCTGGGGTTTTCGAACCATCCATCAATGAAGTTATTTAAGATATCCACATCAAACAGGGGTAGATCGTTGAAGATCTCCGCCTCTTCCTTGCTCTTTATCAACAACTCAAGAGCGTCATTGCCAAGATCATTGTCACTTGACAGATCAATGGCTTCATTCTCGTTCCTTAGAATGGCAACTGGGGTCAGTGCTTGACCAGAAATTTGAATGGGCTTCTTCTTCTTCTTAGTCTTGGAGATGCGAGAGAGATCTTCAGACTGCACACTGGCTTCAGGAGGTGCAGTGGCCAGAGGCTTCGCACGCGAAGCTCTTGGTGCAAAGGAGGGCTTTGAAGCCTTTGGTTCTTCTGCTTCTGTGGCTTGGGAGGAGCAGGCGCTTCATCAGAATCAGCGTCATCTGCAGAGTGCTCCACGACTGCCCCCTGAATAGCAATGTGTGAGATGAGACCTTCAAGGTTGTAGAAGGGCCTGATGATATTGGGTTCGGCATCACGAGTGCCATCGGCATGAGGAACTGATGGACCCGGGTTGAAGTCTAGACCAAGGTCCTTCTCGTTCTTCTTTGCAAACTCTTTGGCAAACTGAAGGTTGCGCTTAAAGATATTGTCTTCACTACACCATAACAGAGAGGATGGGTCGACATTAGCAGGTTGAGGTCCACGGACCATGCAGGGGTAGAAACATTGAGCAATGGCTTCGGACTTCGACTTGGGCTGAAGACCTTTGTATATAATATCTCCCCAGGGGCCCTTGATGGCATTCTTTCAAGAATATTCGTCAGTGACAAATTTATACTTGAACCATTTGAAAGTGCATTATATCGACTAGAGGGGGGGGGGTGAATAGGCAATTTTTATGAAAGTCTTCAAAACGTGGAAGTTATGAAGACAAACGATAGAAATAAACCTATTACCCTACAGCGGAAGGTAGACTACACTAGGCAAGCCATAGTCAAGTATTCAATAGAGTGAAAGCACAATGACTAATAGCAGCAATGTAGTAAGGATCAAGTAGGAAGATATTGTGAAGCCACACAGAACACGCAGTCACTCAGTGAAGACAAAAGATAGTTCGAACATACAATGACTTCACAAGGAGTAACAGTAAGTAAAGGGAAGGGAAGATGAAACCAGTGACTCGCTGAAGACAATGATTTGTTGGACCAGTTCCAGTTGCTGTGACAACTGTACGTCTGGTTAGGGCGGCTAGGTATTTAAACCTTAGGACACACAGTCCCGGACACCCAGTCCTGAACACGCAGCTCAGGACACCCAGTCCTCACCGTATTCCCCTTGAGCTAAGGTCACACAGACCTCGCCCAATCACTCTGGTAAGTCTTCAAGGTAGACTCCCAAACCTTCACAGACTTCGTTCACCGGCAATCCACAATGTCTCTTGGATGCTCAGAACGCGACGCCTAACCGGCTGGAGGATGCACAGTCCTCAAGTGTAATAAGTCTTCAGATCACACAGACAAGAAGACTTAAGTGATGCCTAATTCTCTTTGGCTCTGGGTGGTTAGGGCTTTATCCTCGCAAGGAATTCTCTCTCAAAGGCTTCGAGGTGGGTTGCTCTCAAACGACAAAAGCCGTACTCTGAATCTGAGCAGCCAACCGTTTATGGTTGTAGGGGGTGGGCTATTTATAGCCACTTGGCAACCCGACCTGATTTGTCCGAAATGACCCTGGGTCACTAAGGAACTGACACGTGTTCCAACGGTCAGATTTCAAACTCACACGACAACTTTACTTGGGCTACAAGCAAAGCTGACTTGTCCGACTCTGGACAAGATTCGCTCTCAAAGTCTTCACTCGAAGACATAGGTTTTGTTTAAGCATCACTTCAGTCATTCTGACTGGTTCTCTTGGACCCCACTTAACAGTACGGTGGTTCCTATGACTCAACACAGAAGAAAAAGAACTACGAAAGATCTAAGTCTTCGAGCTCCATAGGCTTCATGTGGTGTCTTCTCTTGTCATAGTCTTCAATGTGAATATCTTCATATACCACCTTTGACTTCAATGTCTTCATACATTTTTAGGGGTCATCTCTGGTAGGAAAACCGAATCAATGAGGGACTTCTACCTGTGTTATCCTGCAATTCTCACAAACACATTAGTCCCTCAACTAGGTTTGTCGTCAATACTCCAAAACCAACTAGGGGTGGCACTAGATGCACTTACAATCTCCCCCTTTTTGGTGATTGATGACAAACTAGTTGAAGTTTTCAACGGGGAATATAATCTGTGAAATTGTAAAGGATAAGGAATTGTCTTCATAAGTTGCAAGGGCTCCCCCTGAAGATGTGCATATAAGTAATTTGCTTTTGGAATGCAAATGCACATGGCAGGTTGTACTTGTGGAGATCCACTTCAACTTATGATGACAATCCACTATGCATGTGAAAGTATATGAAGATAATGACATGCATAATGGAAAATGGACGTCTGCAGAATGATCTAAGTGCGGAATTTATCGTCGCACATGCGGAATTTATCATCGCAACACAAGGTGGCAGATAAGTAGCAGACGACCATCGAGTTTAAGTGTTACAACTCAAAGAACCAAATGTAGCAAAACGAGAGTTGTAAGCACGAAGCAAAATATAAAGCACCCGCCCATATGGACCCGCTTGAAGACTATCAACCTCATATGCTTCTCCCCCTTTTGTCAGTAAGGACCAAAAGGTTTGAAGACATAGAGCATCTACTCGTTCCCATGAGGAGTAGGTGAAGCAGCAGGGTCGTTGGTGGTGTTTGGCGGTGCTGAAGAGCTTGGAGCAGAGTCGAAGCGTGCTGAAGGAGGTGGCGGTGAAGTAGCATCGTCTTCATCCTCGATCACTCTGGCAGTCACAGTTGCAGCAGAGGAAGAGAACTCAGAGTCTTCAAGGGATGGAGTTCGTCGCAGCACTGCCCTTCGAGGAGGTGTGGAGTCAAACTTGAATCGCTCAGTGAAGCCATCCTCTTGAAGATCATCTTCAGAACACATCAGCGTTAGCCCTTTCCATGTGCGGCGAGAGGTTTCATGGGCAACAAAAGCATTCTTGGTGGCAAGATTGCGAATGCGATTAACATCCACCAAGAGGCTTTGCATCTGACGCTTCAGCCAGTCATGATGCCTATCCTGTTTCTGATGAAGAGCCACAAGAAGCTCTCGGTCGTTGAGAACACGAGTGCGCTTCTTGGGTCGTGGAGCAGTTGTACTGTCAGTGGCTTCAGTGAGAGCAGGATGCGGTGCACGTGTAGTGCCAGCCAAAGGATACACACGAGCGACTGCTTCAACTCCTTCAATGTTCTGAGAAAAACTCTGATGCTCTGCATTCTGAAGACTTAGGGGTTCCTTGGCAGGCTCAGGATAGATGGCTTCAATCGACATATCCACATCAGGCAGAAAAATCCGATGATTGCGAGCAGATGGCTGATATGAGATAGTGGAGTGAAGTTTGATCAGCCGCATGACCCATGGGGCGTAGAACTTCAAGCCAAACAGATCAGAGCCTGATGCAGCAAGTTGGCGAATGAAGAAGTCCTGTGCATTGAAGCATTTTCCATGAAGAATATAGAAGACCAAAGTCTTCATTGCACCTTCAAGCTTGGCATGTGGAGAGTGTCCTTTGATTGGCCAGAGAGTTCGCCTTATGATGTGATAAATGGTTCTTGGCAGATACTCAAGGTCTTCAACGAAGAACTCCTGGGATAAGCAGCATCTTGGGGCAATGGCTTCATCATACTGAGCATCTGACTCATATTAGGTTCAGTCTTCTGAAAGATGCTCTCAATAGCTTCACTATGAAGCTGACAGCCATGCTCGTAGAGATCGCCAGGAGTGGGCAAACCAGTGAGCTCAATGATGTCAAAGGCTTTGGCTTCGTGATGAACGTTTCCTGTCATCCACTCCAGGACCCAAGTCTTCGGATCTCTGCTATACCCGCGGATGTGAAGTGTGGCATAGAATTGGAGCAGCAACTCTTCATTCCAATGCTCTTGGTCAGTGACGAATGGCAGCAATCCAACTTCTTTGAAGCAATCCAGAGCTTCTTCCAGACAGGGCAGACCAGCTATAGCTTCAATGTCAAGGCGCTTGTGGGGGAAGATGCGACCTTGATTGTATAGAATGCAGGAGTAATAGCTTCGCTGCGGATAGCTCCAGAACCGATCAGATGATATCCTTTCCCTTGAGTAGGGGTTCCTGGAGCTATTGAAGAATGTGTTGTCTGCTCTGAAGCCATTGATATTGAAGGAGCCAAGTGTTGATGCAGGACCTGGGAACCTTGGCAATCTTGGGATTGGCTTCTGTACTTGAGGCCTGTGCTCAACATGATAGTCGAACTGGGGACCGGCAGCAGACTCAGGAACAGAAGTGGCGGGATCAGTGGCTTCGCTGACTTCTGGTGCTTTTGTTGGTGAGGGCTCCACATTAGCTTCAGCCATGACAGCGTCAGTGGCTTCAGTGGTGTTGGTGGTGGCAGCCTCAAGATGTTCAACCTCCACTTGATGAGCTGGAGGGTCGGTCACAGTCATGTTCTCCTCGAGAATAGCTTCTTGGTGAGACGGGGGTGTAGCAGCGCTTGGGGTTTCTTCTTCATCGGCTGATGCAGCCGGAATGTCTTCAGCAGATTCAGCTTCAGACGTAGAGACTGGAGGCCTTGGTCCTTTGCGAAGCCTGCGCAACGCAGGCGACGCCTGTGTAGTTGGAGTTGGCTGGGCCTCAAAGTCTTCTTCCTCTTGTGGGCGATCAACCCATGAAGCATCCTGAGCGATTGGCGTCAGAGGATGCCCAATGCTGATGAGTTCGCTGTGCTCGAGCTGAGGAAGGACTGCACCATCTTCTACATGGTCACGTTGACCAATGTCTTCAGCAGCAATGGGATCAGCTGCTGGAAAGTCTTCAGCTTCACGAGCCTCTGTGAAAGCAGGCTCATGGATTGTCAGCTGGCGTTCAGCGCCAGGACGAACCATGGAAATGGGTTCAACTATCAAAGGCTCTGTGGGAGCAGCCCGATCTTTCTTGGTCTTCCTCATCTTCTTGGAGGGGGCAATAAGAGAGGCTTCAGGATGTTTCCTCTTCCTGGCTTCAGCCTCAGCAGTCCTCGTCTTCTTGAGCTCTGAAGCGGTTGACCGGCTTTTTGGCTTCGAGCCAGTCATTCTAGTTGGGAAGACAATGGGATCTGCTTCCTGCCTTGGTGCGTCAGGTTCAGCCGTAGCGGGCTTCTTCATCTTCTTTGCGGCCATCCTGGGGTCGATGCCAGGATGCCCAAGGGCCTTGCGCTTCTCAGCCTCATTGTAGGCTTGCACACATCTGTCAGCCAGAACCTTCATGCGCTCACGCGAACCCTGAGCTTCTGCACGTTTCTTGAGAAAGGCTTCCTTGAGCTCGTGCAGCATAATCTTGAAGTTCTTCACCTCTTGCACGCTGAGCTTGGCCATATGCTTCTTGAACTGAGCCTTTTCAAAGTCAATCTTTTGCTTCAGTTCAACAATGCGCTGGGCGATAGCTAGTTCTGAAGCAATGGCGCCCTGGAAGGCAACACTGAGGCCAATGGGTAGCTGCAGATCTTCGAAGCTGATGTTTGGCGTGTCAAACCACTCATCAATGAAGTTGTGGATGATTGTCACATCAAAGAGAGGCAGATCATTGAAGATTTCTGCTTCTTCTTTGCTCTTGATGAGTTGCTCAAGAGCGTCATCTGCAAGATCTTCATCACTTGACAGATCAATGGCATCATTGCGCAGAATGGCAGCAGCTGTTAGCTCTTGGCCGGTGTGTGGCAGAGGCATCTTGACCTTCTGGGGCTTGGAGATGCGTGATAAATCTTCGGACTGCACACTGTCTTCAGGAGGTGCAGTTGCCAGTGGCTTCGCCCGTGAGATTTTTGGTGAAGGGGCAGGCTTTGAAGCTTTAGGCTTCTTCAACTTCTTTGGCTTCGGCGCTGCAGGCGCTTCATCTGATTCAGCGTCAGCTGCAGGCTCATTCACTGCAGTCCCTTGAACCAAGATATGGGTGATGAGGCCTTCAAGGTTGTAGAAAGGACCGATGACATTGGGTTCTGCATCTCGTGTGCCATCAGCCCTTGGAGCTGAGGGACCAGGGTTGAAGTCTAGTCCCAATGTCTTCTTGTTTTGCTTCGCTGAGTTCTGGGCAAACTGGAAGTTGCGCTTGAACAGAATGTCGTCACGACACCATAGTAGTGACGATGGGTGTGCATCAACAGGCTGTGGCCCACGGACCATGCAGGGATAGAAGCCTTGTTCAATGGCTTCATCTCTGGACCTGGGTTGAAGATTCTTGTATAGGATGTCTCCCCACGGTCTCTTGATGGCATTTTTCTCAGCATATTCCTGGGTTACAAATCGGTATTTGAACCATTGTTCTGCCCAATATCTTCGAATCCATTGGATTCGGGTCTTGCGCTGATTGTAATCCTCTTCAGGATCTGTCTTGTACAGTTCTGAGAGGTCATCTGGCAGATCTCTAGATGTTTCTCCATGACGCTTTCTGCCACCCTTCCTTGCTGATTTCTCTGAAGCCATGAACTTTAAACTGAAAGGCTTCAACACGTTCAAAGGCTTCAAAGGTTTTCGCTTGCTGGACAAACAGGAACTGGCTTCGGGAGAATTTATGTGATGCTGTAAGAATTCTGCAAATGAATGCAGACTATGAGAACCAAAGGATTCTCCCACGGACATGTACCTGTGACAGCATTAAGGTGCGAGGGAAGGGGAAGAGGTCATATGCATTCTCAGAAGATTTTGAAGATAAATCAGTTTAGAAGACATTGACCTCATCGTGCGAAGACATTCACTCATAGATAAGGAGTTGGTTCCAGATTTGTACGAATCCAGAGATCAGTACAAGTGAGGAATCTAACTACTTTGTGAAGCATAAGTGAGTATACTAGGCATGTTATGAGATGCAGTATGAGAGAGATCTAACTTGTGTGAATAGAAACTGCTTGTGGTAGAAAGTGACAAAGCCATAGGATCAACAGTGCCGTAAAAAGGAAGTTTTATTTACCACACTAAGAACTGCTAGATGGAGTGGAAGATGAGGCCGAGCAGTTCGATCTTCCGTGCCCTAACTTGGCGACGGAGGACACCTACGGCGACGGCGGAGACGACGATGTTCGCGGTCGGTGTGAAGACGGCGTCGGAGAGGTTGCGGCAGCGAAGCGCTTCGTCGCCGGCGTCGTCGAGGGCTAGCGGTGGCGCTAGGGTTTGTGCGAGAGTGGAAGAAGAGATAATGACCGCCATGAAGTGTGTATTTATAGGTACAGGGGCGGCACTGCGTTATTACACAGGTGCCCCTGGCGATTCGCATCTGAGGAACACGTGGCCATTATGCGGAATTTTGGGGTTTGTTCCATGTCCCACACATGCCTGGATTGTCGGGTGGTCGTTCCTACTTCTCCGGGTTTCATGTGGAGGAATGAGCATTGAAAATGGACTGAATGGTTGTCTCTGTATCTTCTGCTGACAAGGACGCGGGGAAGACATTCGGCAATTTCAATAGAATGCATATGATTTGGAGAGATAGAATTTAAGATAGAAAGCATAGAGAGGTTAGGGTCCGATCACATTCACTTAGTTCAAAAGATTCAACAAGAAAACATAGCTATAAGTGAATGTTGTAGAGGACAGAACACTAGTATATATATATCTATATAATCAACATAGTGAAGATAATCATGAAGACATGTTGAGATTGAAGCCAAACCAAATGTGAAGACATAGCAAATGTAACGCCATGAGTGAAACACTTCAAACAGAACATTTGGTGGTGGCGTTACCCACCGTATAGGAAGTATTAGACCCAGACACGGCGCACAATTATCGTGGCGCTCCGAAGTCAAATTCCACATTAATGTATTCACACTTAGAATGTATGTCTTCATTGATTGAAGATATACTTTACTTCGTGTGTTGCACATCTAAGTCATCAATATGCATAAGGGTTAGGATGTGTGCCTGATCACAGGACATTTGAGGATTCCAGGATATTTAGCTCACACCGTAACTTGCAAAATCTCTTCTCATCCAAGGGCTTGGTGAAGATATCTGCCAATTGCTCTTCAGTGTTGACGTGTATGATATCAATATCTTCCTTCACAACATGATCTCTGAGAAAGTGATGACGAATTTCAATGTGCTTTGTCTTCGAGTGCTGAACTGGGTTGTTGGCAATCTTGATGGCGCTTTCGTTGTCGCAGTAGAGTGGCACTTGCTTCAGATGAATGCCATAGTCTTTGAGCGTTTGCTTCATCCACAGAAGCTGAGCGCAGCAAGATCCAGCAGCAATGTATTCAGATTCAGCAGTGGAGAGAGATACACAGTTCTGCTTCTTTGAAGACCAACATACAAGTGATCGTCCCAGAAAGTGACATGTGCCTGATGTAGACTTGCGATCAACTTTGTCACCAGCATAATCAGCATCCGAGAATCCAACCAGATCAAACTCTGAGCCCTTTGGATACCATAATCCTAGAGTTGGGGTGTGAGCCAAATATCGAAGAATTCGCTTCACAGCTAAGTGATGCGACTCCTTTGGTGCCGCTTGAAATCGAGCACACATGCAAACACTAAGCATAATATCTGGCCTAGATGCACATAGATAAAGTAAAGAACCAATCATGGAGCGGTATACCTTTTGATCGAACTCTTTACCATTGTCGTCAGGACCCAGATGATGCTTGGCTGGCATTGGCGTCGTGAAGCCTTTGCAGTCTTGCATACCGAACTTCTTCAGGCAATCTTTGAGATACTTCTCTTGAGATATGAAGATGCCGTTGCGTTGCTGTCGTATTTGAAGACCGAGAAAGAACTTCAGCTCTCCCATCATAGACATTTGATATTGCTCTTGCATCATATATCCAAACTCTTCACTGTACTTCTGATTGGTGCAGCCGAAGATAATGTCATCCACATATATTTGGCACACAAACAGTTCACCATCATATGTCTTCGTGAAGAGAGTGGGGTCGAGAGAACCAGGTGTGAACCTTTGCTCTTCAGGAAGTATTTGAGTGTGTCATACCAGGCCCGAGGGGCTTGTTTGAGGCCATACAGTGCCTTGTTGAGCTTGTATACCATGTCAGGATGTTTTGGATCTTCAAAGCCAGGAGGTTGTGCAACATACACTTCTTCTTCAATCTTGCCATTGAGGAAGGCACTCTTCACATCCATTTGATAAAAAAGTATGTTGTGATGATTTGCATAGGCCAGCAGTATGCGTATGGCTTCAAGTCTAGCCACAGGAGCAAATGTTTCATTGAAGTCAATGCCTTCCACTTGAGTATATCCTTGAGCAACGAGACGAGCTTTGTTTCTGACAACTTGACCATGCTCATCTTGCTTGTTGCGATATATCCATTTGGTGCCTATTATGTTGTGCTTCCGAGGATCGGGACGCTTGACCAGTTCCCATACATTATTCAGCTCAAACTATTGAAGCTCGTCTTGCATAGCTTGAATCCATTCAGGTTCCATGAAGGCTTCTTCAACTTTCTTGGGTTCTGTTATTGAGACGAATGCGAAGTGCCCACAGAAAATTGCCAGCTGAGTTGCCCTTGAACAAGTGAGTGGACCGGGTGCATTGATGCTATCAATTATTCTCTCAATCTGCACTTCATTGGCAACACGAGGATGTACAGGACGAAGGTTTTGCTCTTGCTGATCATTGTCATTGTTATTGGGATTGTCTTCAGGCTGAGCATTGTCTTCAGGTTGATCAGGTGCGGAGATGATAAGTTCCTATTCAGGTTGAGCTTCAGAGGGTATGATTTCTCCGGTTCCCATAAGCTTGATTGATTCGCTGGATGGAACTTCATCTAGCACATTTGGGAGGTGCTCTCTTTGTGAACCGTTAGTCTCATCAAACCGCACATCCACTGTTTCAACCACTTTATAATGAAAGAGATTGAAGACTCTGTAGGAGTGCGAATCCTTTCCATATCCAAGCATAAAACCCTCATGTGCTTTTGGTGCAAATTTTGAAGTGTGATGTGGATCTTTGATCCAGCACCTGGCACCAAATACTCTGAAGTAACTGACATTTGGCTTCTTGCCAGTAAGGAGCTCATAAGATGTTTTGTTCAGAAGCTTGTGAAGATAAACACGATTGATTGTATGGCATGCAGTATCAATGGCTTCAGGCCAGAATTTTCTTGGAGTCTTGTATTCATCAAGCATCGTTCGGGCCATCTCAATGAGTGTTCTGTTCTTGCGTTCGACGACGCCATTCTGCTGTGGCGTGTACGGGGCTGAGAATTCATGTGTGATGCCCAAGGTATCAAGATATGTATCAAGGCCGGTGTTCTTGAATTCAGTGCCATTGTCACTTCTGATGTGCTTTATCTTGGCGCCATAGTTGTTCATTGCTCGATTGGCGAAGCGTCTAAAGACATCCTGCACTTCAGTCTTGTAGAGGATTATGTGCACCCAAGTATATCTAGAATAATCATCAACAATAACAAAGCCATAGAGGCAAGCAGTAGTAGTAAGAGTTGAGTAATGAGTGGGACCGAAAAGATCCATGTGGAGCAGTTCGAAGGGTCGAGTGGTTGTCATGATTGTCTTCGAGGGATGTTTGGCCCTCGTCATCTTTCCTGCTTCACAGGCACCGCATAAGTGATCTTTCTTGAACTTGACGCCCTCGATGCCTATGACATACTTCTTCTTTGCAAGGGTGTGGAGGTTCCTCATGCCAGCATGCCCTAGCCTCCGATGCCAGAGCCAGCATTCTGAAGCTTTTGCTAGAAGACATATGACAAGCTATGGTCCTGCCGAGAAATCTACTACATACAAATCATCTTTTCGATACCCTTCAAACACTAGAGACTTGTCAGATTCCATTAGTACAAGGCAGCGATATTTTCCAAATATTATGATCATGTTCAAATTGCAAAGCATTGAGACAGACATTAAGTTGAAGCCAAGGGATTCAACAAGCATGACTTTATCCATGTGTTGATCCTTTGAGATTGCAACTCTACCTAGACCCAGTACCTTACTTTTACCAGTGTCAGCAAATGTGATGTGACTTTTGTCGGATGAACGTAAGGTTGAGTCCATAAGAAGGCTTCTTCTGCCAGTCATGTGATTGGCACACCCACTGTCAATAATCCATTCTGAAGACGCTGGTGTCGTACCCTTGGCACCGCGTGCCATGAAGTAGTAGGTAGGAGCGGAGTGGTCCTTGTCATTTGCATCGGTGTCGGTGATGAAGTCATTGTCTTCAGTGTTGAAGATGGACTTGGCAACGTATGCTGTAGCCAGACTTGCGACGCCAGAATCGGACTCCTCCTCTGACTCCACCTCCGCCTCCTCAGAAGCGGACTCCTCCTCTGAATCCATTTCCTTGCCAACAAACGCACGTGCCTTGCCAGATGAGATCTTCTTGTGTGATGAAGACTTTGAAGAAGACTTGGAAGAAGACTTTGAGTATTTCTTCTTCTTCTTGTCGTCAGAGTCATATTCCTTGCTCTTCTTCTTCTTTTTGTTCTCATTGTCCCACTGAGGACACTCAGAGATGAAGTGGCCAGGTTTCTTGCACTTGTGACATGTTTTCTTCTTGTAGTCATGAGCATAAGCTTCATCATTCCTTGAGCTTGATCGTGAAGACTTTCTGAAACCTTTCTTCTTGGTGAATTTTTGGAACTTCTTCACAAGCATAGCAAGTTCCCTTCCAATGTCTTCAGGATCATCAAAACTGCTGTCAGATTCTTCTTCAGATGAGGAGACAGATTTTGCCTTCAAGGCACGAGTTCGTCCATAGTTAGGACCGTAGATATCTCTTTTCTCAGAAAGCTGAAACTCATGTGTGTTGAGCCTCTCAAGTATGTCAGACGGATCGAGTGTCTTCAAATCAGGACGTTCTTGAATCATCAGGGCTAGGGTGTCAAACGAACTGTCAAGTGATCTCAGTAGTGTCTTGACAACTTCATGCTTGGTGATCTCAGTAGCGCCAAGGGCTTGAAGCTCATTCATGATGTCAGTGAGTCGATCAAATGTGAGCTAGACATTCTCATTGTCATTTCTCTTGAAGCGGTTGAAGAGGTTGCGACGGACACTGATTATCTGATCTCTCTGGGTTGAGACGCCTTCGTTGACCTTGGAGAGCCAGTCCCAGACTAGCTTAGATGTTTCCAAAGCACTCACGCGGCCATACTGTCCTTTGGTCAGATGACCACAGATGATATTCTTGGAAGTAGAGTCCAGTTGAACGAACTTCTTGACGTCAGCAGCAGTGACACCTTCTCCAGCCTTGGGAACGCCGTTCTTGACGACATACCATAGGTCGACGTCAATGGCTTCAAGATGCATGTGCATCTTATTCTTCCAGTAGGGATATTCAGTTCCATCGAAGACGGGGCACGCAGCGGAGACTTTAATTATCCCTGCAGTCGACATAGCTAAAACTCCAGGTGGTTAAATCGAATCACATAGAACAAGGGAGTACCTTGCTCTGATACCAATTGAAAGTGCGTTATATCGACTAGAGGGGGGGTGAATAGGCGATTTTTATGAAAGTCTTCAAAACGTGGAAGTTATGAAGACAAACGATAGAAATAAACCTATTACCATGCAGCGGAAGGTAGACTACACTAGGCAAACCATAGTCAAGTATTCAATGGAGTGAAAGCACAATGACTAATAGCAGCAATGTAGTAAGGATCAGGTAGGAAGATATTATGAAGCCAAACAGAACACGCAGTCACTCAGTGAAGATAAAAGATAGTGCAATCATACAATGACTTCACAAGGAGTAACAGTAAGTAAAGAGAAGGGAAGGATGAAACCAGTGACTCATTGAAGACAATGATTTGTTGGACCAGTTCCAGTTGCTGTGACAACTGTACGTCTGGTTAGGGCGGCTAGGTATTTAAACCTGAGGACACACAGTCCCAGACACCCAGTCCTGAACACGCAGCTCAGGACACCCAGTCCTCACCGTATTTCCCTTAAGCTAAGGTCACACAGACCTCGCCCAATCACTCTAGTAAGTCTTCAAGGTAGACTCCCAAACCTTCACAGACTTCGTTCACCGGCGATCCACAATTTCTCTTGGATGCTTAGAATGCGACGCCTAACCGGCTGGAGGATTCACAGTCCTCAAGTGTAGTAAGTCTTCAGATCACACAAACAAGAAGACTTAAGTGATGCCTAATTCTCTTTGGCTCTGGGTGGTTAGGGCTTTATCCTCGGAAGGAATTCTCTCTCAAAGGCTTCGAGGTGGGTTGCTCTCAAACGACAAAAGCCGTACACTAACTCTGAGCAGCCAACCATTTATGGTTGTAGGGGGTGGGCTATTTATAGCCACTAGGCAACCCGACCTGATTTGTCCGAAATGACCCTGGGTCACTAAGGAACTGACACGTGTTCCAACGGTCAGATTTCAAACTCACACGACAACTTTACTTGGGCTACAAGCAAAGCTGACTTGTCCGACTCTGGACAAGATTCGCTCTCATAGTCTTCACTCGAAGACATAGGTTTTGGTTAAGCATCACTTCAGTCATTCTGACTGGTTCTCTTGGACCCCACTTAACAGTACGATGGTTCCTATGACTCAACAAAGAATAAAAAGAACTACGAAAGATCTAAGTCTTCGAGCTCCATAGGCTTCATGCGATGTCTTCTCTTGTTATAGTCTTCAATGTGAATGTCTTCATATACCACCTTTGACATCAATGTCTTCATACATTTTTAGGGGTCATCTCTAGTAGGAAAACCGAATCAATGAGGGACTTCTACCTGTGTTATGCTGCAATTCTCACAAACACATTAGTCCCTCAACTAGGTTTGTCGTCAATACTCCAAAACCAACTAGGGGTGGCACTAGATGCACTTACAGGTGTGGACTTCAGTCAGTTATCGGTGTCTTTGCGTGTTTAATAAATCAGAGCCCGTGAAAAATTGGAATCAGTGAGAATGTAGCACTTGATGAAGAACTCATAAGAAGTATGCAGTTCCATGATAATCTCGAGATACCAGGGGGTAATACTCGACGACATATCATATTAGAGGTTGGACTAGGGTAATGTTCTACAGAAGACAAGTGCTCGAATTTGCACGAGAAATGGAATCAAGGAGAAACATGGTCGGAACCATGTCCATAGATACAAGATGAACTTATAAGAAGGGGATAATTATTTTAAGAGAAGCTTCCATGATAGGGTATACATCATTTCCATGGGCTTGAACACAGGGTTCAAGGTCGACTCCCACTTCTCCAATGCATAACCTTTCATTCACTTCTCATTTTCAAAGAAGTTGCAGTGTTGAAATTTTATCTGACGAAGCACCAGAAGAGTATGACTCGTGAAAACTTTCGGGTTCACACGGTTTTAGAGAAGGTATAGGTTCAACCCATCAGGGCATCTTAGAAACATATACCACAAGCTTCAAGAGTAAATATCACCAGCGCGAAAGTAAAGCATGGTTGACAAAGCAGAGGATACAATTTACCAAAGGCATTTCATACCCGCGGAAAGGCTCACAAGGTTATTGAATATGAAGGACACTGTCGGATAATAAATTCAACAAAGGATCTGAAAGTCCATAACGGAGCTGATGTGAGCACCAACACACAATCAGAGGAAGAAAACAATGCAAGGGCATTGGTTTATAGAAACAACTGACTAATCCAAAGCTCAAACGCAAAGGAATTATGATTTCCAAATCAATGGATCAGAAGCAAATGCTCTGATTAAGGATGGATAAGTTGAGTAAGCATAGGGGTACAATCGACAACAATTGGATTGGTCAAGATCCAGCTCATGTTTAAAATGACGCCTGAGCCGGAAGGATGAATTCTAGGAACTGGCTGAAGATTGCGAGCAACCGCAACATATTGAATCAACAGACTCAAAATGATAATGACAAAGGATGTCAATAAAATTACTAGACTTATGGGATTAACCATAATGTAAGTAAGCAAGAATTTCAAGAGAAAAAGGCTCCTGAGGATTTTTGGAAGATTGAATGGTATTTTGAAGACTTTTGTGAAACACATGAACAACTGGGGATGAGCGGAAACTCGACAAGTGCGAGGACTTATTTGTAGGGGTATTCATGTGGCAAAGAACTGCAAGGCAGTAGGCACATAGTATTCTCAGAACAATAGAGAAAACTTCGGGGTATCTTGTAATAACCAGATCAATGGGGGATGATCGTATGAATGGCAAGTGTAAATAGTTATCCATAAGGATTTATCGGTGGTCTGGAATAGCAAAAGTGGTGGGCACAAGTCTCGAGAGAATATCGAATAGTATCTTCGGAATCTTCTGGTGAAGCAGGCGGTCATCGGTAACACAGGGCTCTCCGGTTGGAAGTGATCACGAGATCCTAATGTTAGAGTTAGAAAAATTCATTTAACCCGAATAGAAGGGAGATCAGAGTCCCAGAGTATGGACGAGGAGTAAAAGATCCTAATACCACCCAATGGCGACGTGGGCCCGTAAGCCGCACAACCATGTTAGTAAAAGTTTTTCAATGTAGACTCGACTTCGGCCAAGGAGTTTGAAAGGGGGATTCCTACAGGTAGTCGGCTCTGATACCAACTTGTGACGCCCAAGATTTGACCGTACACTAATCATACACGCAAACGTGTATGATCAAGATCAGGGACTCACGGGAAGATATCACAACACAACTCTACAAATAAAATAAGTCATACAGGCATCATATTACAAGCCAGGGGCCTCGAGGGCTCGAATACAAGAGCTCGATCATAGACGAGTCAGCGGAAGCAACAATATCTGAGTACAGACATAAGTTAAACAAGTTTGCCTTAAGAAGGCTAGCACAAACTGGGATACAGATCGAAAGAGGCGTAGGCCTCCTGCCTGGGATCCTCCTAAACTACTCCTGGTTGTCGTCAGCGGGCTGCACATAGTAGTAGGCACCTCCCGAGTAGTAGTAGTCATCGTCGACGATGGCATCTGGCTCCTGGGCTCCAACGTCTGATCGCAGCAATCAAGTATAGAAAGGGGAAAAGAGGGAGCAAAGCAACCGTGAGTACTCATCCAAAGTACTCGCAAGCAAGGAGCTACACTACATATGTATGCATTGGTATCAAATTGAATAAGGGTATTATATGTGGACTGAACTGCAGAATGCCGGAATAAGAGGGGGATAGCTAGTCCTATCGAAGACTACGCTTCTGGTAACCTCCATCTTGCAGCAGAAGAAGAGAGTAGATGGTAAGTTCACCAAGTAGCATCGTGTAGCATAAACCTAACCGATGATCCTCCCCTCGTCGCCCTATGAGAGAGCAATCACCGGTTGTATCTGGCACTTGGAAGGGTATGTTTTATTAAGTATCCGGTTCTAGTTGTCATAAGGTCAAGGTACAACTCCAAGTCGTCCTGTTACCGAAGATCACGGCTATTCGAATAGATTAACTTCCCTGCAGGGGTGCACCACATAACCAAACACGCTCGATCCCATTTGGCCGGACACACTTTTCTGGGTCATGCCCGGCCTCGGAAGATCAACACGTCGCAACCCTACCTAGGCACGATAGAGAGGTCAGCACGCCGGTCTAAATCCTATGGCGCAGGGGTCTGGGCCCATCGCCCTTTGCACACCTGCACGTTGCGAACGCGGCCGGAAGCAGACCTAGCCTATCAGGCGTTCCAGTCCAATCCGGCGCGCGCCACTTAGTCGCTGACATCACGAAGGCTTCGGCTGATACCACGACATCGAGTGCCCATAACTGTCCCCGCGTAGATGGTTAGTGCGTATAGGCCAGTGGCCAGACTCAGATCAAATACCAAGATCTCGTTAAACATGTTATCTTGAAATAACCGCGAACGCCAACCAGGGCCCACCTCTCTCCTAGGTGGTCTCAACCTGCCCTGACGCTTCGCCACAAAGATCCACACAGAGGGTTGTCGGGAAAGTATGTCCTTCTAGCCCCCAATTTGTGAATCAACCGCGGGTGCTCCTCGAGCCAACCCGACTTTAGTCATCACATGTATCATGTATAAAATATGTAGTATATACCCGTGATCACCTCCCGAGTGATCACGGCCCGATAGTATAGCATGGCAGACCGGCAAGAATGTAGGGCCACTGGTGATAAACTAGCATCCTATTCTAAGCATTAGGATTGCAGGTAAAGGTAACAACAGTAGTAGCGAGGACAGGCTACGCATTAGGATAGGGTTAACGGAAAGCAGTAACATGCTACACTACTCTAATGCAAGCAGTATAGAGAAGAGTAGGCGATATCTGGTGATCAGGGGGGGCTTGCCTAGTTGCTCTGGCAAGAAGGAGGGGTCATCGACTCCGTAGTCGAACTGGGGTCGCCGGCAGTCTCAGGGTCTATCGGAAAGAAGTAACGGAGGGGGAATACAATAAATAATAGAGCAATCAAAGCATTACAAATCATAACAAGGCAATACACGGTGCCGGGGGTGATCTAACGCAGGAATAGGTGATACCGGCAAAGGGGAGAAACATCCGGGAAAGTATCCCGGTGTTTCGCATTTTCGGAGAGATGAACCGGAGGGGAAAAGTTGCATGTTCGCTATGCTAGGGATGTGTGGCGGATGAACAGACCTCGTATTCGGATTCGTCTCGTTGTTCTGAGCAACTTTCATGTACAATATTTTTTCATCCGAGTTACAAATTATTTTATATGATTTTCCAAAGATTTAAATGATTTTCAAATTTTCTGGATTTACATGTAATTCGAAAATAAATGGGAAAATGCTAGGTGCACCCAGATCTCTGTACACAAAAGTGCACCACAGAATGACATGTGGGTCCACGGGGTCCCAGTTGACCAGTCAAACTTTGACTGGTCAACAGGGGGTGGGACCCCACCGTCATTGTCTAATAAACTTAAGTTAATAGTTTGTTTTAGACTAATTAGGTTTTAGTTAATTAAGTTAACTAATTAATTACTAATCAACTAATTAATTAATTTAATATTTATTATTTATATCCTCTGTTTTTTAACCTCTCTCTTTTTTTTGGCAGGGCCTAGGTGGCAGTGGCCAACCGGCCTCCTGGCCGGGCACTACGCACGGCCTCGCAGAGGAGGGCTGGTGGCCACGGTCAGGCGCAGGGGGGGGGGGGGGGCAGGGGTCGGCCGGCAACGGGGCGGCTCCGGTGAAGGGCAGCACCGGCGGGACGAGCGGGGCGGGCGCTGCAGGAAAAAGGGCGCAGGCAGGGAGCAGCGGCGGTAGCAGTAGCGAGCAATGGCGGCGACTGGAGCAGGACCTGCGTGCAAGGCGGCAGCAGCAGCAGCAAGTGAACGAGCGGCGCGAGCGCGGCCAGGGCGCGGCAAGCGCACATGGGACGCGGCGAGGGAATGCCCCCGGGGCGGCCAGGACTCGGCGGAGCACGACGAGCGCACACACACAGAAAACTTCGGGCGCGGCAGTGACGTGGCATACAACGACTAAATCAAGGGGGGATAAGGGGGATGCAGGGGAGGAGCTCACCACGGAGCCGGGGACGTGGTCGGGGAGGCCGGGGACAATCAGGATGGTGCGGATCGACGGCGAGAAGGCGGTGGCCCGACGAAGAAGACGAAGACGATGTCGGCTACGCGGCTCCCCGGCTTGATGCGACATGCCGAATGGATGATGTCGATCGTGGTAGACTTCGTGGACGTACTCCCGGGCGAAGGAGACAACGGTGGCCATGGCAACGACGGTTATGAGCATGGTCACCACGCGAGTCCTCGAGTTTCAGATCGAGCAAAATGGGATGGGGAAGATGGGGGATCAAGGGGAAGACGGGTGTGGCGGTCTAGGGTTTCGGGGGTGGCCACGGGGTCCGCTTGTAGGGGGGGTCGGGGGGCTGGATGGCCTCCACGCCTCCAGGCGCGACCATGGATGGTTGCCACGCCTCCCCTGCCTCCCTGTAGCGCTAGGTTGAAGAGGCTGGGGGTGGACTGGGCCAGCCTCTAATGCTAAATGGGCCGAGTGCTCAAATTCCCTCAAAATTTTCCTTTCTTATGTTTTCTGATTATAAATTTTGTTGTTGTTTCGGGTTAAGTTAAGCCACCAAAAAGAGTTTGTAAAATATGAAACTTGTCATATAAATACATTGCAATATTTTGAAGTGATCCACAAGGTTTCAATTATTTTAAAGAATTGTTTATTGTTAAAATGGGTCGATTAATTGCTGCTAGTCCAATTTAAAATAGGTTAAGGGCATTTTAATATTTTGTAAAATCTTTATTCTCACATAAAAAAGTTAGCGAATATTTGTAACCCAACCTACCTTTTTGTTTTACGGATTGAAGAAACAATTTATTTAACTTTATATCAAATTTGAAATGGCTTTGTTTTTTATCAAGTGGCTTTTTGCCTTAGTTAAACGTGATGACATGGCACCATTAGTGTGAGGTCACTATAGCATGACACCGGGGGTGTTACAGAGATCTACGCCAAGTCAAGACATACCAAGTACCCATCATAAACTCTTCTCCCTCGCATTACATTATTTGCCATTCGCCTCTTGTTTTCCTCTCCCCCACTTCTAAAAGATTTTTGAAAACCTTTGCCTTTTATTTGCCCCTTTTCCATTCATCTCTTTTTGCTTGCTTCTTGTGTGCTTGTGTGTTGGATTGATTGTTTGTCACGATTGCTCAAGATAATACTAAATTGTGTGACTTTTCCAATACCAACAACAATGATTTTATTAGCACTCCAATTGCTCCTACTACCGATGCTGAATCTTGTGAAATTAATACCGCTTTGTTGAATCTTGTTATGAAAGATCAATTTTCCGGCCTTCCTAGTGAAGATGCCGCTACCCATCTAAACAACTTTGTTGCTTTGTGTGATATGCAAAAGAAGAAGGATGTTGATAATGGTATTATTAAATTGAAGCTATTTTCGTTTTCAAGTGCTAAAACCTGGTTCTCTTCTTTGCCTAAAAATAGTATTGGTTCTTGGAATAAGTGCAAAGATGCTTTTATCTCTAAGTATTTTCCTCCCGCTAAGATCATCTCTCTTAGGAATGGTATTATGAATTTTAAGCAACTCGATCATGAGCATGTTGCACAAGCTTTGGAGAGGATGAAATTAATGATACGTAATTGCCCTACGCATGGTTTGAATTTGTGGATGATTATACAAAATTTTTATGCCGGATTGAATTTTGCTTCTAGAAATCTTTTAGATTCGGCCACGGGAGGCACTTTTATGTAAATCACTTTAGGAGAAGCTACTAAGCTCCTAGACAATATTATGGTTAATTATTCTCAATGGCACACCGAAAGATCCACTAGTAAAAAAGTTCATGCGATTGAAGAGGTCAGGACTTTACATAGCAATGAACCCACAATTTTGGATTTCATGGAATTTAATTATGACAATTGCTCTTTGATAGATTGTATTTCCTTTTTGCAATCCATGTTAAATTCTCCTCATGCTTATAATCAAAATAAAGCTTTTACTAGACATATCGTTGTTGCTTTAATGCAATCCTATGAAGAAAAGTTTGAACTAGAAGTTTCTATCCCTAGAAAACTTTATGATGAGTGGGAACCTACTATTAAAATTAAGATTAAAGATTATGAATGCTATGATTTATGTGATTTGGGTGCTAGTGTTTCCATGATTCCAAAAACTTTGTGTGATGTGCTAGGTTTCCGTGAATTTGATGATTGTTCTTTAACTTTGCATGTTGCGGATTCAACAATTAAGAAACCTATGGGAAGGATTAATGATGTTCTTATTATTGCAAATAGGAATTATGTGCCTGTAGATTTCATTGTTCTTGATATAGCTTGCAATCCAACATGTCCTATTATTTCTTGGTAGACCTTTCCTTAGAACGATTGGTGCAATTATTGACATGAAAAAAGGAAATATTAGATTCCAATTTCCGTTAAGGAAAGGCATGGCACACTTTCCTGGAAAGAAAATTAAATTTCCTTATGAATCTATTATGAGAGCCACTTATGGATTGCATACCAAAGATGACAATACCTAGATCTATTCTTGTTTTTATGCCTAGCTAGGGGCGTTAAATGATAGCGCTTGTTGGGAGGCAACCCAATTTTATTTTTGTTCTTTACTTTTTTTCTTGTTTAGTAATAAATAATTTATCTCACCTCTCTTATTATTGTGTTTTTTATGTTTTAATTAGTGTTTGTGCCAAGTAAAGCCTTTAGGATCTTCTTGGGTGATTGTTGTTTGATCTTGCTGATAAACACAGAAAGTGTGCGCTCACGAAAATAAATTTCATTTTTTACCAGAGAGCGATAAAATACCAATTCCAACTGCAGTAGATCAATATAAAAAATTTCCCGGTCATCCTAATTTTTCAGAATTTTTGGAGTTACAGGAGTATTCGAAACATCCAGATTTCTACATACTGTTCTGTTTTTGACAGATTCTGTTTTTCGCGTGTTGTTTGCTTATTTTGATGCATCTATGGCTACTATCGGGGGGTATGAACCATATAGAAGTTGGAATACAGTAGGTTTAACACCAATATAAATAAAAAATGAGTTCATTACAATACCTTAAAGTGGTGGTTTATTTTCTTATACTAACGGAGCTCATGAGATTTTCTGTTGAGTTTTGTGTTGTGAAGTTTTCAAGTTTTGGGGTAAAGATTTGATGGATTTTGGAACAAGGAGTGGCAAGAGACTAAGCTTGGGGATGACCAAGGCACCCCAAGGTAAAATTCAAGGACAACCAAAAGCCTAAGCTTGGGGATGCCCCAGAAGGATCTCCTCTTTCGTCTTCGTCTATCGGTAACTTTACTTGAGGCTATATTTTTATTCACCACATGATATGTGTTTTGCTTGGAGCGTCTTGTATGATCTGAGTCTTTTCTTTTTAGTTTACCACAATAATCCTTGATGTACGCACCTTTTGGGAGAGACACGCATGAATCTGAATTTATTAGAATGCTCTATGTGCTTCACTTATATCTTTTGAGCTATACAATTTTGCTCTAGTACTTCACTTATATATTTTTAGAGCACGGTGGTGGTTCTATTTTATAGAAATTATTGATCTCTCATGCTTCACTTATATTATTTTGAGAGTCTTTTAGAACATCATGGTAATTTGCTTTGGCTATAAAACTAGTCCTAATATGATGGGCATCCAAGATGGGTATAATAAAAACTTTCATATAAAGTGCGTTGAATACTATGAGAAGTTTGATGCTTGATGATTTTTTGAGACATGAGGATGGTGATATTAGAGTCATGCTAGTTGAGTAGTTGTGAATTTGATAAATACTTGTGTTGAGGTTTGCAAGTCCCGTAGCATGCACGTATGGTAACCGTTGTGTAACAAATTTGAAGCATGAGGTATTTCTTTGATTGTCTTCCTTATGAGTGGCGGTCGGGGACGAGCGATGGTCTTTTCCTACCAATCTATCCCCCTAGGAGCATGCG
Organism: Triticum aestivum; assembly: GCF_018294505.1. Taxonomy (NCBI): domain Eukaryota; kingdom Viridiplantae; phylum Streptophyta; class Magnoliopsida; order Poales; family Poaceae; genus Triticum; species Triticum aestivum. The sequence continues at coordinate 445,697,200 of NC_057803.1, read as the reverse complement.
CGTACTCCTTGGTTTTTGATGACTTGTAGATTTTTGCAATAAGTATGTGAGTTCTTTATGACTAATGTTGAGTCCATGGATTATACGCAGTCTCACCCTTCCACTGTTGCTAGCCTCTCTAGTACCACGCAACTTTCGCCGGTACCATAAACCCACCATTTACCTTCCTCAAAACAGCCACCATACCTACCTATTATGGCATTTCCATAGCCATTCCGAGATATATTGCCATGCAACCTTCCACCGTTCCGTTTATTATGACAAGCTCCATCATTGTCATATTGCCTTGCATGATCATGTAGTTGACATCATATTTGTGGCAAAGCCACCATTTATAATTTTTTCATACATGTCACTCTTGATTCATTGTACATCCCGGTACACGGCCAGAAGCACGCATATAGAGTCATATTTTTGTTCGAAGTATCGAGTTGTAATCTTTGAGTTGTAAATACAATAGGTGGGTGTATGTGATGACCCACAAGTATAGGGGATCTATCGTAGTCCTTTCGATAAGTAAGAGTGTCGAACCCAACGAGGAGCAGAAGGAAATGATAAGCGGTTTTCAGCAAGGTATTCTCTGCAAGTACTGAAATAAGTGGTAACAAATATTTTTGTGATATGATAAATTGTAACGAGCAACAAGTAACAAAAGTAAATAAAGTGCAGCAAGGTGGCCCAATCCTTTTGTAGCAAAGGACAAGCCAGAACAAACTCTTATAATAGGAAAAGCGCTCCCGAGGACACATGGGAATATAGTCAAGCTAGTTTTCATCACGTTCATATGATTCACGTTCGATATTTTGATAATTTGATATGTGGGTGGACCAGTGCTTGGGTACTGTTCTTACTTGAACAAGCATCCCACTTATGATTAACCTCTATTGCAAGCATCCGCAACTACAATAAAAGTATTAAGGTAAACCTAACCATAGCATGAAACATATGGATCCAAATCAGCCCCTTACGCAGCAACGCATAAACTAGGGTTTAAGCTTCTGTCACTCTAGCAACCCATCATCTACTTATTACTTCCCAATGCCTTCCTCTAGGCCCAAATAATGGTGAAGTGTTATGTAGTCGACGTTCACATAACACCACTAGAGGCTAGACAACATACATCTTATCAAAATATCAAACGAATACCAAATTCACATGACTACTCATAGCAAGACTTCTCCCTTGTCCTCAGAAACGAACGTAATTACTCACAAAGCATATTCATGTTCATAATCAGAGGGGTAATAATATGCATATAGGATCTAAACATATGATATTCCACCAATTAAACAAACTAGCATTAACTACAAGGAGTAATCAACACTACTAGCAACCTACTAGCACCAATCCCGAACTTTGAGACAAGAATTGGATACAAGAGATGAACTAGGGTTTGGAGATGAGATGGTGCTGGTGAAGATGTTGATGGAGATTGCCCTCTCCTGATGAGAGGAGCATTGGTGATGACGATGGTGATGATTTCCCCCTCCGGGAAGGAAGTATCCCCGGTAGAACAGCTCTGCCAGAGCTCTAGATTGGATCCGCCAAGGTTCCACCTCGTGGCGGCGGAGTCTCGTCCCGAAAAGTTCGTCCTTATTTTTTTCTCATTGAAAGACCTCATATAGGAGAAGATGGGCGTCGGAGAGCCACCAGGGGGCCCATGAGATAGGGGGCGCACCCTAGGGGGGGCGCCCCCACCCTCGTGAGCAGGGTGTGGGCCCCCTGGCCTTCATCTTTGGCGTGGATTTTTCTTTATTTCTTTTAAGACGTTCCGTGGAGTTTGAGGACTTTTGGAGTTGCGCAGAATAGGTCTCTAATATTTGCTCCTTTTCTAGACCAGAATTCCAGCTGCCCGCATTCTCCCTCCTTATGTAAACCTTGTAAAATAAGAGAGAATAGCCATAAGTATTGTGATATAAAGTGAAATAACAGTCCATAATGCAATAAATATCGATATAAAAGCATGATGCAAAATGGACGTATCAACTCCCCCAAGCTTAGACCTTGCTTGTCCTCAAGCGAAAAGCCAATAACAATAAATATGCCCTCATGTTTAGAGGTAGAGGCGTCAATAAAAATAAAATACGGACATGAAGGCATCATGATTATTCTTATAACAGCAACATATATAGGTTTTGTCATATGATTACTTATGTTTAAGTGATGATCTATTCATAATGCAAAAGTATAAATCATAAACCTTATTGGGCTCCGACAAACTATAATCTCAGTCATTGAAGCAATTGCAATTTATCATAACATTGGAAAGAGTCTTTGTCAGAGCTGAAAAGCAAGTCCACATACTCAACTATCATTTAGTCCTCCAGAATTGCTAACACTCACGCGATACTTGTGGTTACAGAGTTTTAATTGGACACAGAGAAAGATAGGGGCTTATAGTTTTGCCCCACAACCTTTTACCTCAAGGGTAATTTCAACAATAATGGTTCATGCTCCCTTACATCCAATTAGATATATATATATATATATATATATATATATATATCATGTTCTTTCCAACATGCTGAGCTTGCCAAAGGATAAAATAAAAAAGAAAAGGTGAAGATCACCATGACTCTTGCATAAGGTAGAAGATAATAATAAAGGATAGGCCCTTCGCAGAGGGAAGCAGAGGTTGCCATGCACTTTTATGGTTGGATGTATAAAATCTCAATGCGAAAGAACGTCACTTTATATTGCCCCTTGTGATATGAACCTTTATTATGCAGTGCGTCGCTTTTATTACTTCCACATCACAAGATCGTATAAAGCTTATTTTTCCCACACCAATCAAACATACATATTTAGAGCAATTTTTATTGCTTTGCACCGATGACAACTTACTTGAAGGATCTTACTCAATCCATAGGTATATATGGTGGACTCTCATGGCAAAACTAGTTTAGGGATATTTGGAAGCACAAGTAGCATTTCTACTTGGTGCTGAGAATTTGGCTAGCATGAGGGGGAAAGGCAAGCTCAACAAGTTAGAGGAACCATGACAACATACTTTATCTCAGATATAAGAAAGACATAACTCACTACATTGTCTTCCTTGCCCAACATCAACTCTTTAGCATGTCATATTTTAATAAGTGCTCCCAATCATAAAAGATGTCAATGATAATATATCTATATGTGAAACCTCTCTTTCCTTATTACTTCCTATTAATTGCAATAATGACCAAAGCTATGTCTGCCAACTCCCAACAACTTTTAATCATCATACTCTTTCTATGTGAAGTCATTACTCTCAATAAGATCAATATGAACTTTTTGTTTCTTTTATTCTTTTCTTCTTTCTTTTATTCACCCAAGATCATGGCAAAATAATCAAGTCCTTGACTCAACACTAATCTTTATTATATATAACTCACGGACTTGATTACATAGAGGGATCATAAAGCAAAACTCAAAACTAGATCATGCCATAAACTTTATTCTACTAGATCAAGATACTACTAATAGGATCGAACTAAGAAAATGGTAAAGATAGGAGTTGTGATGGTGATACGATACCGGGGCACCTCCCCCAAGCTTGGGAGTTGCCAAGGGGGTGCCCATACCTAGATACTCAATTCTTCTTTGTTGGAGGAGACGGTGGAGGTGTTGTTGATGATGCGAGCTTGTCATCCATCTTCCAAGGCATAGGTTCACCATCATAGAAAGATGATCGAGTCTCCGGAATCCTCAAATATGCAGCCAAACTCATTCTTCTGAATCTATATTCATACTCACAGTTTTGGTTTTGAAGGTCATAGACTTGGGCTTGGAGCTGCTCGATCTTCTCATGTAGCTTGAAGATGGCCTCCTCGGTATTCTTGGCATCCGGCTTGTAGTTGTTGGTGAACTCCGCAAGCATCATGTGGCTAGCGTTAATTCCACGCTCCACCATCCTTTGGCACTTGAAAACTTGTTGCTCCACTACTTCGAGCCTCATCTCCATGCTTCCGGTCCCCTTTGGTCCCTCTTCATCGCGGATGTGCAGCAACCCATCACGCATCTCAATGGTTTGAGGGTGTCGCAGCACCTTCGCGAGGTAAGGGTTGATGACCTTCTCGAATAACTTGTCCTTAGAGGCGCTTGGGGCCGTCATGATGACCTACATCTGTCAGAAAAACAGCTCGAAACAAAAACAGGAGATTTTTGCATGATACGGGAGTCAAAACCTTCGGGAGGATATATAATGAATTTTTACCGACCAAAATACGTAACGTGCAAGAAAACAGAGTCCAGAGGGCACACGAGGCGCTCACAAGGTAGGGGGGCACACCCAGGGGGGTAGGGCGCGCCCACCACCCTCGTGTCCTTCCCGGATTGCTACTTTTTTTTTCTATTTTTCTAAATATTCCAAAACGGAGAAATATTGCCTTAAAAATTGTTTTGGAGTCGGTTTACTTACCGTACCACATACCTATTCCTTTTCGGAGTCTGAAACGTTCTGGAAAGTGTCCCTTATATATTCCTCCGGGGTTATGGTTTCAATAATATTGGTTTCAACATTTATGGGATTACCTGAGATATAATGTTTAATTCTTTGACCGTTTACCACCTTTGGATTTGTGCCCTCGAAGTTGTTGATTTTTATGGCACCGGAATGATAGACCTCTTCGATGACGTAGGGGCCTTCCCATTTAGAGAGAATTTTTCCTGCAAAAAATCTTAAACGAGAGTTGTATAGCAATACATAATCACCTACATTAAACTCACGCTTTTTTATCCTTTTGTCATGCCATCTTTTAACTTTTTCTTTAAACAACTTGGCATTTTCATAAGCTTGGGTTCTCCATTCATCAAGTGAGCTAATATCAAATAACCTCTTCTCACCGGCAAGTTTAAAATCATAGTTGAGTTCTTTAATAGCCCAGTATGCCTTATGTTCTAGTTCGAGAGGTAAGTGACATGCTTTTCTATAGACCATTTTATACGGGGACATACCCATAGGATTTTTGTATGCAGTTCTATAAGCCCATAATGCATCATCAAGTTTCTTAGACCAATTCTTTCTAGACCTATTAACAATCTTTTGCAAAATTAATTTGAGCTCTCTATTGCTCAACTCTACTTGACCACTAGACTGTGGGCGATAAGGGGATGCAATTATATGATTAACATCATATTTAGCAAGCATTTTACGGAAAGCACCATGAATAAAGTGTGAACCACCATCAGTCATTAAATATCTAGGAACTCCAAACCTCGGGAAAATAACTTCTTTAAGCATTTTAATAGAAGTGTTATGATCAGCACTACTAGTTGGAATAGCTTCTACCAACTTAGTGACGTAATCAACAGCAACTAAAATATGTGTGTATCCATTAAAGGCAGGAAAAGGTCCCATATAATCAAAGCCCCAAACATCAAACGGTTCAATAACAAGTGAATAATTCATAGGCATTTCTTGACGTCTACTAATATTACCAATTCTTTGACATTCATCACAAGACAAGACAAACTTACGGGCATCCTTGAAGAGAGTAGGCCAATAAAAACCAGATTGCAATACCTTATGTGCAGTTCTATCTCCAGCGTGGTGTCCTCCATAAGATTCCGAATGACACTTGCGTAGGATCTGTTCCTGTTCATGCTCAGGTACACAACGTCTAATAACACCATCTACTCCTTTATAAAGATGTGGGTCATCCCAAAAGTAATGTCTCAAATCATAGAAGAACTTTTTCTTTTGTTGGTATGTGAAGCTAGGTGGTATAAACTTAGCAACAATATAATTAGCATAATCAGCATACCATGGAGTACTACGAGAAGTACTTATAACATTTAATTGCTCATTAGGACAGTCATCATTAATAGGTAGTGGGTCATCAAGAATATTTTCTAACCTAGACAAGTTGTCTGCAATGGGGTTCTCAGCTCCCTTTCTATCAACAATATGCAAATCAAATTCTTGTAGAAAGAGAACCCATCTAATAAGTCTAGGTTTAGCATCTTTCTTTTCCATAAGGTATTTAATAGCAGCATGATCTATTTGAATAGTTACTTTAGAATCAACAATATAAGATCTGAAATTATCACAAGCAAATACAACTGCTAAAAGTTCTTTTTCAGTAGTAGCATAATTTCTTTGAGCATTGTCTAGAGTCTTACTAGCATAATGAATAACATTTAATTTCTTATCGACTCTTTGCCCTAGAACAGCACCTACAGCATAATCACTAGCATCACACATAATTTCAAAGGGTAAATTCCAATCAGGTGGCTGAACAATAGGTGCAGAGACTAATGCTTTATTAAGTATTTCAAATGCTTCTACACAATCATCATCAAAGACAAATGGTATATATTTTTGCAATAAATTAGTTAGAGGCCGAGAATTTTTTGAGAAGTCCTTAATGAACCTCCTATAAAACCCGGCATGACCAAGGAAACTTCTTATACCTTTGATGTCCTTGGGACATGGCATCTTTTCAATAGCATCAACCTTGGCTTTATCAACTTCAATACCTCTTTCATAAACTTTGTGCCCCCAAACAATACCTTCATTAACCATAAAGTGGCACTTTTCCCAATTTAAGACAAGATTAGTTTCTTCACATCTCTGCAAAACTCGATCAAGATTGCTCAAGCAATCGTCAAAAGAGGAACCATAGACAGAAAAGTCGTCCATGAAAACCTCACAAATCTTTTCACAAAAGTCAGAGAATATAGCGATCATGCATCTTTGAAAGGTAGCAGGTGCATTACATAAACCAAAAGGCATACGTCTATAAGCAAAAGTACCAAAAGGGCATGAAAAGTAGTCTTTGATTGATCTTTAGCCAACACAGGTATTTGAGAGAAACCAGAATAACCATCCAGAAAGCAATAGTGTGTGTGTTTGCATAATGTTTCTATCATTTGATCAATAAAAGGTAAGGGGTAATGATCTTTCTTAGTATCTTTATTTAATTTGCGGAAATCAATTACCATCCTATAACCCGTGGTAATTCTTTGTTGAATCAATTCATCTTTATCATTAGGAACAACAGTAATACCTCCCTTCTTAAGGACACAATGGACAGGACTTACCCACTCACTATCAGCAACGGGGTAGATTATACCTGCCTCTAGAAGCTTTAGTATTTCTTTTCTTACCACTTCTTTCATTTTAGGATTCAGACGTCGTTGAGGATCACGAACTGGTTTGGCATCTGCTTCCAAATTTATTTTATGTTGGCATAGAGTGGGACTAATGCCCTTAGGATCATCAAGAGTATATCCAATAGCAGCATGATGCTTCTTCAGAGTTTTCAATAATCTTTCTTCTTCATGCTCTGAAAGGTTAGCACTAATAATAACAGGATATATCTTCTTTTCATCAAGATAAGCATATTTAAGATTATCAGGCAAAGGTTTAAGCTCGAACACGGGATCACCCTTGGGTGGAGGAGGATCCCCTAAGATTTCAACAGGCAAGTTGTGTTTCAGAACAGGTTCCTGTTTAAAGAATACTTCATCTATTTCCCTTCTTTCATTCATGAACATATCATTTTCATGGTCTAGCAAATAGTGTTCTAAAGGATCACTAGGAGGTACTGCAATAGAAGCAAGACCAATAATTTCATGCTTACTAGGTAATTCTTCCTCACGATGTTGTTTACTAAATTTAGAGAAATTAAACTCATGAACCATATCATCCAAGCCAACAGTAACAACATTCTTTGTGCAATCTATGGTAGCATTGACAGTATTTAAGAAGGGTCTACCAAATATAATGGGACAAAAACTATCTTGTGGGGAACCAAGAACAAGAAAATCAGCAGGATATTTAGTTTTCCCACACAAGACTTCAACATCTCTGACAATTCCCATTGTTGAAATAGTATCTCTATTGGCAAGTTTAATTGTGACATCAATATCTTCTAACTCAGCAGGTGCAATTTCATTCTTAATTTCTTCATATAAAGTATGCGGTATAACACTAGCACCCATATCACATAAGCCATGATAACAATGATCCCCTATTTTAACAGAAATAACAGGCACGCCTACCACGGGTCTATGTTTATCTTTAGCACAAGGTTTAGCAATTCTAGCAGTTTCACCTTCGAACTGAATAACATGCCCATCAATATTATTAGACAAGAGATCTTTAACAATAGCAATATTAGGTTCTACTTTAACCTGTTCAGGAGGTGTATAAGTTCTAATATTGCTTTTACGAACAACAGTTGAAGCTTTAGCATGATCCTTTATTCTAACAGGGAAAGGTGGTTTCTCAATATAAGAAGTAGGAACAATAGGATCATTATAAGTGACAGTCTTTTCTTCAACTTTAATAAGTGTAGCTACTTTTACTTCTATGGGAGGATGATATTTAAACCACTTCTCCTTAGGGAGATCAACATAAGTAGCAAAAGATTCACAGAAAGAAGCTACTATCTCAGAGTCAAGTCCATATTTAGTGCTAAACATATGGAAAATATCGGTATCCATGAAAGATTTAACACAATCAAACTTAGGTGTCATACCTGACTCCTTACCTTCGTCGAGGTCCCAATCTTCAGAGTTGCGTTTAATTCTATCCAATAAATTCCATCTGAATTCAATAGTCTTCATCATAAAAGAGCCAACACAAGAAGTATCGAGCATGTTGCGATTGTTTTCAGAAAGCCGAACATAAAAACTTTGCATAATTATTTCTCTCAGGAGCTCATGATTGGGGCATGAATATAACATTGATTTAAGCCTCCCCCAAGCTTGAGTGATGCTTTCTCCTTCGCGAGGCCAGAAATTATATATGTAATTGCGATCACGATGAACAAGATGCATAGGGTAATTGTCGGTGTCAAAAACGGCGGATCTCGGGTAGGGGGTCCCGAACTGTGCGTCTAGGCCGGATGGTAACAGGAGACATGGGACACGAAGTTTTACCCAGGTTCGGGCCCTCTCGATGGAGGTAAAACCCTACGTCCTGCTTGATTAATATTGATGATATGGGTAGTACAAGAGTAGATCTACCACGAGATCGAGGAGGCTAAACCCTAGAAGCTAGCCTATGGTATGATTGTTGATGTGTATGTTGTCCTATGGACTAAAACCCTCCGGTTTATATAGACACCGGGTAGGGTTAGGGTTACATAGAGTCGGTTACAATGGTAGGAGACCTGCATATCCGTATCGCCAAGCTTGCCTTCCACGCCAAGGAAAGTCCCTCCCGGACACGGGACGAAGTCTTCAATCTTGTATCTTCATAGTCCAGGAGTCTGGCTGAAGGTATAGTCCGGCCATCCAGACACCCCCTAATCCAGGACTCCCTCAGTAGCCCCTAAACCAGGCTTCAATGACGACGAGTCCGGCGCGCATATTGTCTTCGGCATTGCAAGGCGGGTTCCTCCTCCAAGTACTTCATAGAAGATTTTGAACACAAAGATAGTGTCCGACTCTAAAAAATAAGTTTCCACATATTGCCATAGAGAGAATAATATTTACACAAATCTAATCTGCTGACGTATTCCATAGTGTAACATCACACCACGGCCAAGCTTTTATTCGAACTGTTTTACTATCCCATCTCAGCGCGTTATGCGAGGCGGTTTCCTTGGCACGTCTTGTTAAAGCAGAGATCGTGTCCCCTTATTCCGGGATTCTCATCAATACGGGCGTGGGTAACCCAACCGCGCCATCGATTACGGTGCTTGGAGATAAGCGAGTTTTATCAGGCTGGTGGGGACATGTAGCTGCGTCCACCCGTATAAGGGGATAAAGATCCACCTTTTCACCTACACCTTCTTCCTCCTTCGCCTATCCATTCTTGCGCACTCGAGCTCCAGCGCCCAAGTCCACACTCCTCACCTCAACCTTCTCCAGCCATGTCCGGAGCGGGAGGCAAGTGGATGGTCTCCTCCGTCACGGAGGGACATATCAAAAAGCTGAGGAAGGTCGGATACCTGTCTAACGACATCGCGTACCGGCTCCCCGAGAAGGGGCAACTCATCCCCACCCCTAGGCCCCATGAGAGGGTGGTGTTTCTCCCCCATTTCCTCCGCGGACTGGGCTTTGCTCTCCACCCATTTGTCCGGGGGCTCATGTTCTACTTGAAGGAAATATGCCCTAGAGGCAATAATAAAGTTATTATTTATTTCCTTATATCATGATAAATGTTTATTATTCATGCTAGAATTGTATTAACCGGAAACATAATACATGTGTGAATACATAGACAAACAGAGTGTCACTAGTATGCCTCTACTTGACTAGCTCGTTAATCGAAGATGGTTATGTTTCCTAACCATAAACAAAAGAGTTGTTATTTGATTAACGGGATCACATCATTAGGAGAATGATGTGATTGACATGACCCATTCCATTAGCTTAGCACCCGATCGTTTAGTATGTTGCTATTGCTTTCTTCATGACTTATACATGTTCCTATGACTATGAGATTATGCAACTCCCGTTTGCCGGAGGAACACTTTGTGTGCTACCAAACGTCACAACGTAACTGGGTGATTATAAAGGAGCTCTACAAGTGTCTCCAAAGGTACATGTTGGGTTGGCATATTTCGAGATTAGGATTTGTCACTCCGATTGTCGGAGAGGTATCTCTGGGCCCTCTCGGTAATGTACATCACATAAGCCTTGCAAGCATTGCAACTAATGAGTTAGTTGTGAGATGATGTATTACGGAACGAGTAAAGAGACTTGCCGGTAACGAGATTGAACTAGGTATTAAGATACCGACGATCGAATCTCGGGCAAGTAACATACCGATGACAAAGGGAACAACGTATGTTGTTATGCGGTCTGACCGATAAAGATCTTCGTAGAATATGTGGGAGCCAATATGAGCATCCAGGTTCCGCTATTGGTTATTGACCGAAGACGTGTCTCAGTCATGTCTACATTGTTCTCGAACCCGTAGGGTCCGCACGCTTAAGGTTTCGATGACAGTTATATTATGAGTTTATGAGTTTTGATGTACCGAAGGAGTTCGGAGTCCCGGATGAGATCGGGGACATGACAAGGAGTCTCGAAATGGTCGAGATGTAAAGATTGATATATTGGACGACTATATTCGGACATCGGAAAGGTTCCGAGTGGTTCGGGTATTTTTTGGAGTACTGGGGAGTTACGGGAATACGGGAGAAGAAGTATATGGGCCTTATTGGGCTTTAGGGGAGAGGGAGAGGCAGGCCGCGCGCCCCCCCAAGGCCTAGTCCGAATTGGACTAGGGGGAGGGGCTGCGCCCCCTCCTTCCTTCTCTTCCCTCTTCCCCTTCCTTGTCTCCTACTCCTACTACATGGAAGGACTCCTAGTTGGACTAGGAAAGGGGGAATCCTACTCCCGGTGGGAGTAGGACTCCCCTAGGGCGCGCCATAGAGAGGGCCGTCCCTCCCCTCCTCCACTCCTTTATATACGGGGGCAGGGGGCACCCCATAAACACACAAGTTGATCCACGTGATCATATTCTTAGCCGTGTGCGGTGCCCCCTTCCACCATAATCCTCGATAATATTGTAGCGGTGCTTAGGTGAAGCACTGCGACGGTAGTACATCAAGATCGTCACCACGCCATCATGCTGACGGAACTCTTCCCTGACACTTTGCTGGATCGGAGTCCGGGGATCGTCGTCGAGCTGAACGTGTGCTAAAACTCGGAGGTGCCGTAGTTTCGGTGCTTGATCGGTCGGGCCGTGAAGACGCACGACTACATCAACCGCGTTGTGCTAACGCTTCCGCTGTCGGTCTACAAGGGTACGTAGATCACACTCTCCCCTCTCGTTGCTATGCATCACCATGATCTTGTGTGTGCGTAGGAATTTTTTTGAAATTACTACGCTCCCCAACAATGGCATCCGAGCCTAGGTTTTATGTCTTGATGTTATATGCACGAGTAGAACACAAGTGAGTTGTGGGCGATATAAGTCATACTGCTTACCAGCATGTCATAGTTTGGTTCGGTGGAATTGTTGGATGAAGCGGCCCGGACCGACATTACGCGTACGCTTACGCGAGACCGGTTCTCCTGACATGCTTTGCACAAAGGTGGCTAGCGGGTGATAGTTTTTCCAACTTTAGTTGAACCGAGTGTGGCTATGCCCGGTCCTTGCGAAGGTTAAAACAGCACCAACTTGACAAACTATCGTTGTGGTTTTGATGCGTAGGTAAGATTGGTTCTTGCTTAAGCCCGTAGCAGCCACGTAAAACTTGCAACAACAAAGTAGAGGATGTCTAACTTGTTTTTGCAGGGCATGTTATGATGTGATATGGCAAGACATGATGCTAAATTTTATTGTACGAGATGATCATGTTTTGTAACCAAGTTATCGGCAACTGGCAGGAGCCATATGGTTGTCGCTTTATTGTATGCAATGCAATTGCGCTGTAATGCTTTACTTTATCAGTAAGCGGTAGCGATAGTCGTGGAAGCATAAGATTGGCGAGACGACAACGATGCTACGATGGTGATCAAGGTGTCGCGCCGGTGACGATGGTGATCACGACGGTGCTTCGAAGATGGAGATCATAAGCACAAGATGATGATGGCCATATCATATCACTTATATTGATTGCATGTGATGTTTATCTTTTATGCATCTTATCTTGCTTTGATTGACGGTAGCATTTTAAGATGATCTCTCAATAATTATCAAGAAGTGTTCTCCCTGAGTATGCACCGTTGCGAAAGTTCTTCGTGCCGAGACACCACGTGATGATCGGGTGTGATAGGCTCTACGTTCAAATACAACGGGTGCAAAACAGTTGCACACGCAGAATACTCAGGTTATGCTTGACGAGCCAAGCATATACAGATATGGCCTCGGAACACGGAGACCGAAAGGTCGAGCGTGAATCATATAGTAGATATGATCAACATAGTGATGTTCACCAATGAAACTACTCCATCTCACGTGATGATCGGACATGGTTTAGTTGATTTGGATCACGTAATCACTTAGAGGATTAGAGGGATGTCTATCTAAGTGGGAGTTCTGAAGTAATATGATTAATTGAACTTAAATTTATCATGAACTTAGTCCTGGTAGTATTTTGCAAATTATGTTGTAGATCAATAGCTCGCGTTGTTGCTTCCCTGTGTTTATTTTGATATGTTCCTAGAGAAAATTGTGTTGAAAGATGTTAGTAGCAATGATGCGGATTGGATTCGTGATCTGAGGTTTATCCTCATTGCTGCACAGAAGAATTATGTCCTTGATGCACCGCTAGGTGACAGACCTATTGCAGGAGCAGATGCAGACGTTATGAACGTTTGGCTAGCTCAATATGATGACTACTTGATAGTTTAGTGCACCATGCTTAATGGCTTAGAATTGGGACTTCAAAGACGTTTTGAATGTCATGGACCATATGAGATGTTCCAGGAGTTGAAGTTAATATTTCAAGCAAATACCCGAGTTGAGAGATATGAAGTCTCCAACAAGTTCTATAGCTAAAAGATGGAGGAGAATCGCTCAACTAGTGAGCATGCGCTCAGATTGTCTGGGTACTACAATCGCTTGAATCAAGTGGGAGTTAATCTTCCAGATAAGATAGTGATTGACAAAATTCTCTAGTCACCATCACCAAGTTAGTAGAACTTCGTGATGAACTATAGTATGCAAGGGATGACGAAAACGATTCCCAAGCTCTTCATGATGAAATCGATGAAGGTAGAAATCAAGAAAGAGCATCAAGTGTTGATGGTTGACAAGATCACTAGTTTCAAGAAAAGGTCAAAAGAAAAAAAGGGGAACTTCAAGAAGAACAGCAAGCAAGTTGCTGCTCAAGTGAAGAAGCCCAAGTCTGGTCCTAAGCCTGAGACTAAGTGCTTCTACTGCAAAGGGACTGGTCACTGGAAGCGGAACTACCCCAAGTGATTGGCGGATAAGAAGGATGGCAAAGTGAACATAAGTATATTTGATATACATGTTATTGATGTGTACTTTACTAGTGTTTACAGCAACCCCTCAGTATTTGATACTAGTTCAGTTGCTAAGATTAGTAACTCGAAACGGGAGTTGCAAAATAAACAGAGACTAGTTAAGGGTGAAGTGATGATGTGTGTTGGAAGTGTTTCCAAGATTGATATGATCATCATCGCACACTCCCTATAATTTCGGGATTAGTGTTGGACCTAAATAAGTGTTATTTGGTGTTTGCGTTGAGCATGAATATGATTTGATCATGTTTATACGGTTATTCATTTAAGTAAGAGAATAAATTGTTGTTCTGTTTACATGAATAAAACCTTATATGGTTACACACCCAATGAAAATAGTTCGTTGGATCTCGATCGTAGTGATACACATAATCATAATATTGAAACCAAAAGATGCAAAATTAATAATGATAGTGCAACTTATTTGTGGCACTGCCGTTTAGGTCATATTGGTGTAAAGCGCATGAAGAAACTCCATGCTGATGGGCTTTTGGAATCACTTGATTATGAATCAATTGATGCTTGCGAACCATGCCTCATGGGAAAGATGACTAAGACTCTGTTCTTCGGAACAATGGAGCGAGCAACAGATTTGTTGGAAATCATACATACTGATGTATGTGGTCCGATGAATATTGAGGCTCACGACAGGTATCATTATTTTCTGATCTTCACAGATGATTTGAGAAGATATGAGCATATCTACTTGATGAAACATAAGTCTGAAACATTTGAAAAGTTCAAATAATTCCAGGGTGAAGTGGAAAATCATCGTGACAAGAAAAAAAGTTTCTACGATCTGATCGCAGAGACAAATATTTGAGTTACGAGTTTGGTCTTCAATTAAAACATTGTGGAATAGTTTCACAAACTCATGCCACCTGGAACACCATAGCATAATGGTGTGTCCGATCGTCATAATCGTACTTTATTGGATATAGTGCAATCTATGATGTCTCTTACCGATCTACCACTATCGTTTTGGGGTTATGCATTAAAGACAGCTGCATTCACGTTTAAAAGGGCACCATCTAAGTCCGTTGAGACGACACAATCTGAACTATGGTTTGGCAAGAAACCAAAGTTGTCGTTTCTTAAAGTTTGGGATTGTGATGCTTATATGAAAAAGTTTCATCCTGATAAGCTCAAACCCAAATCGAAGAAATATGTCTTCATAGGATACCCAAAGGAGACTATTGGGTACACCTTCTATCACTGATCCGAAGGCAAGACATTCATTGATAAGAATGGATCCTTTCTAGAGAAGGAGTTTCTCTTGAAAGAAGTGAGTGGGAGGAAAGTAGAACCTGATAAGGTAATTGTACCGTCTCCCTTATTGAAAAGTAGTTCATCACAAGAAATCTGTTCCTGTGACTACTACACCAATTAGTGAGGAAGACTAATGATGATGATCATGTAACTTCAGATCAAGTTAATACCGAATCTTGTAGGTAAACCAGAGTGAGATCCGCACCAAAGTGGTACGGTTATCCTGTTCTGGAAGTCATGTTACTAGACCATGACGAACTTGCAAACTATGAGGAAGCGATGATGAGCCTAGATTCTGCGAAATGGCTTGAGGCCATGAAATCTGAGATGAGATCCATGTATGAGAACAAAGTATGGACTTTGATTGACTTGCCCAATGATCGGCGAGCTGTTGAGATTAAATGGATCTTCAAGAGGAAGATGGACGCTGATAGTAGTGTTACTATCTACAAAGCTAGAATTGTCGCAAAAAGGTTTTCGACAAGTTCAAGGTGTTGACTATGATGAGAGTTTCTCACTCGTATCTATGCTTAAGTCTGTCCGAATCATGTTAGCAATTGCCGCATTTTATGAAATCCAGCAAATGGATGTCAAAACTGCATTCATGAATGGATTTCTGGAAGAAGAGTTGTATATGATGCAGCCGGAAGGTTTTGTCGATCCAAAAGGAGCTAACAAAGTGTGCAAGCTCCAGCGATCCATTTATGGACTGGTGCAAGCCTCTCGGAGTTGGAATAAACGATTTGATAGTATGATCAAAGCATATAGTTTTATACAGACTTGCGGTGAAGCCTGTATTTACAAGAAAGTGAGTGGGAGCACTACAACATTTCTGATAAGTATATGTGAATGACATATTGTTGATCGGAAATAATGTAGAATTATTCTGCAAAGCATAAAGGAGTATTTTTAAAGAAGTTTTTCAAAGAAAGACCTCGGTGAAGCTGCTTACATATTAAGCATCAAAATCTATAGAGATAGATCAAGACGCTTGATAAGTTTTTTCAATGAGTACATACCTTGACAATATTTTGAAGTAGTTCAAAAATGGAACAGTCAAAGAAAGAGTTCTTGGCTGTGTTACAAGGTATGAAATTGAGCAAGACTCAAAGCCCGACCACGGCAGAAGATAGAAAGAGAATGAAAGTCATTCCCTATGCCTCAGCCATAGGTTCTATAAAGTATGCCATGATGTGTACCAGATCTATTGTATACCCTACACTGTGTTAAGCAAGGGAGTACAATAGTGATCTAAGATTAGATCACTAGACATTGGTCAAAATTATCCTTAGTGGAATAAGGAAATATTTCTTGATTATGGAGGTGACAAAAGGTTCGTCGTAAAAAGTTACGTCGATGCAAGTTTTGACACAGATCTGGATGACTCTAAGTCTCGATCTAGATACATATTGAAAGTGGGAGCAATTAGCTAGAGTAGCTCCGTGCAGAGCATTGTAGACATAGAATTCGCAAAATACTTATGGATCTGTATGTGACAGACCCGTTGACTAAAATTATCTCACAAGCAAAACATGATCACACCTTAGTACTCTTTGGGTGTTAATCACATAAATGATGTGAACTAGATTATTGACTCTAGTAAACCCTTTGGGTATAGGTCACATGACGATGTGAACTATGGGTGTTAATCACATGGTGATGTGAACTCTTAGTGTTGAATCACATGGCGATGTGAACTAGATTATTGACTCTAGTGCAAGTGGGAGACTGAAGGAAATATGCCCTAGAGGCAATAATAAAGTTATTATTTATTTCCTTATATCATGATAAATTTTTATTATTCATGCTAGAATTGTATTAACCGGAAACATAATACATGTGTGAATACATAGACAAACAGAGTGTCACTAGTATGCCTCTACTTGACTAGCTCATTAATCGAAGATGGTTATGTTTCCTAACCATAAACAAAAGAGTTGTTATTTGATTAACGGGATCACATCATTAGGAGAATGATGTGATTGACATGACCCATTCCATTAAATTAGCACCCTATCGTTTAGTATGTTGCTATTGCTTTCTTCATGACTTATACATGTTCCTATGACTATGAGATTATGCAACTCCTGTTTGCCGGAGGAACACTTTGTGTGCTACCAAACGTCACAACGTAACTAGGTGATTATAAAGGAGCTCTACAGGTGTCTCCAAAGGTACATGTTGGGTTGGCGTATTTCGAGATTAGGATTTGTCACTCCGATTGTCGGAGAAGTATCTCTGGGCCCTCTTGGTAATGCACATCACATAAGCCTTGCAAGCATTGCAACTAATGAGTTAGTTGTGAGATGATGTATTACGGAACGAGTAAAGAGACTTGCCGGTAACGATATTGAACTAGGTATTAAGATACCGACGATCGAATCTTGGGCAAGTAACATACCGATGACAAAGGGAACAACGTATGTTGTTATGCGGTCTAACCGATAAAGATCTTCATAGAATATGTGGGAGCCAATATGAGCATCCAGGTTCCGCTATTGTTATTGACCGGAGACGTGTCTTGGTCATGTCTACATTGTTCTCGAACCCGTAGGGTCCGCACGCTTAAGGTTTCGATGACAGTTATATTATGAGTTTATGAGTTTTGATGTACCGAAGGAGTTCGGAGTCCCGGATGAGATCGGGGACATGACGAGGAGTCTCGAAATGGTCGAGACATAAAGATTGATATATTGGACGACTATATTTGAACATCGGAAAGGTTCCAAGTGGTTCGGGTATTTTTCGGAGTACCAGGGAGTTACGGGAATACGGGAGAAGAAGTATATGGGCCTTATTGGGCTTTAGGGGTGAGGGAGAGGCAGGCCGCGCCCCCCCCCCCCAAGGCCTAGTCCGAATTAGACTAGGGGGAGGGGCTGCGCCCCCTCCTTCCTTCTCTTCCCTCTTCCCCTTCCTTGTCTCCTACTCCTACTACATGGAAGGACTCCTAGTTGGACTAGGAAAGGGGGAATCCTACTCCCGGTGGGAGTAGGACTCCCCTAGGGCGCGCCATAGAGAGGGCCGGCCCTCCCCTCCTCCACTCCTTTATATACGGGGGCAGGGGGCACCCCATAAACACACAAGTTGATCCATGTGATCATATTCTTAGCCATGTGTGGTGCCCCCTTCCACCATAATCCTCGATAATATTGTAGCGGTGCTTAGGCGAAGCCCTGCGACGGTAGTACATCAAGATCGTCACCACGCCGTCGTGCTGACGGAACTCTTCCCTGACACTTTGCTGGATCGGACTCCGGGGATCATCATCGAGCTGAACGTGTGCTAAAACTCGGAGGTGCCGTAGTTTCGGTGCTTGATCGGTCGGGCCGTGAAGACGTACGACTACATCAACCACGTTGTGCTAACGCTTTCGCTGTCAGTCTACAAGGGTACGTAGATCACACTCTCCCCTCTCATTGCTATGCATCACCATGATCTTGCGTGTGCGTAGGAATTTTTTTGAAATTACTACGTTCCCCAACACTACTACGGCCTGGATTTCCACGATCTGGCCCCGAACTTCGTCCTCAACATCTTGGTGTTTATCGTCGTGTGCGAAGCCTTCCTCCGCATCCACCCCCATTTCGGGCTCTGGCTCAATACTTTCAACGTCAAGCCGAAGGTGGTGCGCGGCAGCCAGGCGGAGTGCGGAGGCGCCATGGTGGGCAAGATGGCCAACGTCCTCTAGCTCGAGGGCTCCTTTGTGGAGACCCTGAAGGGGTGGCAATCAGGGTGGTTTTACATCACCGATCCGCGCGACGCCGAATGGGTCGCACCCCCCGAGTTCTGGTCCAGACCCCCAACGCGGCTCATGTCCTGGAAAGAGACGGGCCTGTCGTGGGGTAAAAAAGGAGAGCTAACCGGACTCCAAACATGCGTCAAAACCCCGGTGGACAAGAAGCTCAAACTTGTCAATGTGGTCCAGGATATGCTGATCCGCTTGATCCTCCTGTGCCAACAACGGGCTTTCAACCTGTGGGAGTTCGACCCGGCGCGGCACCAAACTCTGAGCAGGCTCTTCGACACGACGTACGAAGATGCCTGGAAGGTGCTTTTCAAGGGCGCCGAGGCTCCTGCATCCGCTACTGAGGATCGCGGATTCAGTGCGCAGCGTCACGCTCTCGCGGTAAGCTGTTTTTTTTCCTTTTATAGGGTATCAGTTTTTCATAGTTTGACTCCGTGCGGGATCTAAACTCCCTTACCTTTGACAGGATTGGCAGGTGCCCTCCGGACAGATCAACTGTACGGCTCCTTTGCCCGAAGGCCCAGCGGATGCTCGCTTGGCGAAGCTGCTGGTTCCGGCACCCTATGTGGTGCCGGAGAAGAAGGTCAAGAAGAAGGCCACGGGGACTCGAAAGAGTGCCCGACGCCCGGAGGTGTCAGATTCATCATCCAACGAATCCAAGACGCACTCCTCCCGTGAAGACGAGGAGGAGGAAGAAGAGACCCCTCCCCCTCCAGCGGGGGAAGGGAAGAAAAGGAAGGCCGCCCCCACTGGGGAGGCCGAAGGGTCCAAGAAGGGGAAAACTCTTCCTCCGGACTGCTCCACCGACGCCGACGCCGGCGGAGAGGAGTGGGCGCCTAGGGCCAAGCCCCTGGCAAAATCGTAAGTATCCGGATACTGGAGTAATTCATAGCATTCGTTTATTGCACAGCTTTCCCTAACATCGAATATGTTTATGTAGCCCACCCAAAGACCGGCTTGATGTGTCATCGAGCGGCTCACTGGACTCGTCGGATGTGAAATCGCTTCCGACGGCTTCCTCCCCCCGCCCTACGGACGACACCGAAGTGTTGTCTCAACAGGTTCCAAGCCGGGAGGAGGTGGTCCTGGAGGCGCCGCAAGACGACCTCCCGGACTCCAGGAGTAAAGGGGATGGAACCCCTCAGGGTTCCAAGTCCGGCTCTAGGCTGGACACCGCTCCGGAACCTTCAAAGGTTCCAGAGTCCGGTGGGGGACCTCCTTCCAAGAGGAGCAAGTCCACCGTGTCGGCGGCCCCCGTCAAACCGGAGGCGCCGGACAATATGTTGGAGGCGCTCCAAGGCGCCTCCATCGACGAGGAGCACCGCGCTATTATGAGTGCGGTGGTCCAGAAGGTTCAGTCCGCCAAAGACGGACTGACTGAAGCTTGTACTAGCCTTTTGACAGGCTCTGAGGTAAGTAAAGAAAGTGTAAATAATAGTACCGCATAGACAGTAGCCCATGATGCTCTATTTGGCGTTCGGGAAGAAAAGCCGAATAGAGGATCAAATAGAATTCGCAGGAGTCTAACAAAAATGAGTCAATATGCATATGCAGGCTTCCCTGCTTGCGTCCGTCGCACTGACTGCGAAAGTGGACATGCTAAAGCAGAACCTCGAGCGGTCCGAGCAAGAGCTCGAACATGCCAAGAAGCAGCTCGAGGACAATGAAGGTAAGAAATACCTTGTTAAAAATATATATAAAAAGGTGCAATTGCAAAGAATGATAGGATTATCGTGGCTATTGTAGGGGCCACGTCTGCAGTGGCGACCCTTAAGAAAGCGCTGGTCGAGGCCGAGAAGAGTGCGGCCTCAGAGCGCACCGAGCGGGAGAAATATGAGACCGAGGTTGGCAAGGTGTGGCAAGAGCTCCAGGCTCTCATGGAAAAACATGAGAGTTTGGAGCTTGACTCAAAGACGCAACTATCTATCCGCTTGGAACCTCTTATTGTACCTTCGTACCTTACTCTTGATGTATTTCATATGTTCAACTCGAGAGATAATCTTATGCCCATTCATGGGTTAACCCCAGATTGTTTCCCTCAAAAGCATTCTGTCGTAGCTGAGCTGCCCCTTATCCTTTCGTAAGTACGGTAGAGTTCCCGAAGAAATGATGACAAGTTTATCATGATGCATTGGAATAAAGAATTGAAGACATCAACGAAAGGGATGAACTTCTTCGAGAAGATCCGTTAGAATATCATAACCAGAACTTTCCCCCTTACTCCCCTCTTAAATCTCGGGACGAGATTTCTTGTAGTGGAGGAGAATTGTGACGCCCGGATAATTAAGCTACAGTAATTCTCTGCTAATGATGCCACGTCACTTCGATTACTATCGCTAATCTCGTGTTAGTTCGAAACCGATTCAAATTCAAATTCAATTGAAGGCAAATAATAAAAGTTTTCAAATATTAAAACCAAATTGTTCGAGTTGTGCCAAATAATGCATAGGTGATTATGGTGAAGCACCCATACTTTTATACAATGTTTAAATGCAATAAGAAAACTAAAATAGTAGCAAAAACTATTAATTAAATACTTTTAAATAATAAACAATTACACAACTATTTTAGATTAGGTAGCTAGTTAATGTGGCACTTGCATATTTGGTAACATCAAATTAGGTGCCATTTTGGTATTTTGCTAAATCAAAAATAAAAGGAAACTAAGCTAAAACAGAAAGGAAATAAAATAAACAAAAGAAAAGGAAAATACAAAACCAGAAAAATAAAACTAGCAAAAAAAGAGAAAAGGAGAAAGAGAACCCCCCCACACTTGACCCCTTGGCCCAACTGGGCCATTGGCCAGCCGGCCACCCCCTGGCCTATAGGCCACCCCCCACCCCGGAAACCCTAACCTACCCCCACGATCCCTACTTCTCCCCGCACCTCTCGATACACTCGCTCTCCCTCACCTCCCTCGATCCAGATCGGATCGAGGCACCGGACGCCGCCGCCCAGAACCCCTGCCGGAGCCACCCTGCCACCCGCTGTCGTCGGTGCCGCCACCTCGTCTTCGTCGCTCGTCCTCATCCCCCTCCTCGCGACGCTAACGCCCCGCGCCCCGACGCCAGCGTCACCTCGCCGCCGATGCCTCGCCTCCTCCCCAGAGTTCCCCGCTCGCCGAAGCCCCCGTCGCCTCGCCTCACCTCACCGACCGCGCCCTCGCCGCCCGGAACGCCGCCTCGCCGGACTTCCTCCCTAATGCCGCTGTCGTCCCCGACCTCCGTCAAGCCCATTGCCCCAACCCCTGCTCCGCATAGTGAGGCCACCGCCTCCCTCTTCTCTCCCCCCCCCCGTGCTCTCGCACACGGCCACAGCCTCCTCCCCGTGAGGTCGCGCTCGCCCGCGTCCGCCGTCGCGCACCGGCGCCCCTGATGCTGCTCCCTTGCACCCCCCGCGCAGCCTCCCTGGCCGCGGCTCCCCGCAGCTGCGCGGCGCGCCCGCTCCGACCGCCCTGTTGCTTCGGTCCGTGTCCGCCCGCTCAATCTGCAGCCACGCGCTCGCCCCGCCATGGTCGCGCGTGCCCGCGTCACCTGCCGCGGCCCCTGCTCGCCGCCTCGTTGCCGTCGCGCTCGGTCGCTGCAGTTGGCGGGCCTCGCCCATGACGACACCCCCCTAGCTGCGCTCGGCGCTCCCTGGCCGGCGCTCTTCTCCGTCCTGGCCGGCGCCCGGGGCCAACCGGGTTGCACCCGCTCCAGGCGCCCGTCGTCTGATCGGGCTTCGCCTGATGCCCACCTCGCTATGGCCCCTCTGGCCTATGACACGAGGGGCCCACGCCCCTGAAACAAAAAGAATAGAAAATAATAATAATAATAATAAGTTTAATTAATTAATTAAAATAATCAACTTAACCTAATCAATCTGTTAATTAAAGCAATTAACTAGGTTAATTAGTTGTCAGTCAATGACATGTGGGCCACCTGTCCAGTTTGACCAGTCAAACTATTGACTGGGTTGACCTAGTCCTTGACAGATGGGCCCTGTTTGACCCTGTTGACAAGTCAATAGTTGACTGGTCAAATGCTGACTGGACCGCCCTTGACCCCACCTGCCAGCCACACATACATTATGTTGGGTACAATTCTGTGTACCATACCAATTTAATATTTAATTTTCGAATTAAAATAAATTAGGAAATAATTTAAAACTTTTAAAATTAATATAAAATAAACCGTAGTTCGGATGGAAAAACTTTGTACATGAAAGTTGCTCAGAACGACAAGATGAATCCGGCTACGCAACCCGTTCATCCGCCACACATCCCTAGCACAATGAACACGCAACTTTTC
Organism: Triticum aestivum; assembly: GCF_018294505.1. Lineage (NCBI taxonomy): Eukaryota > Viridiplantae > Streptophyta > Magnoliopsida > Poales > Poaceae > Triticum > Triticum aestivum. The sequence continues at coordinate 445,674,019 of NC_057803.1, read as the reverse complement.
CCCTCCGATTCATCCGTCTGAAAACGTGAAACACCGGGGATATTTTCCCGGACGTTTCCCCCCTTCACCGGTATCACCTCATACCGCGTTAGAACGCGTCTAGCTCTGCCTGTTGTCCTGTTATGCACTTGCTTGCTATGTATTTACTGTTTCTCCCTCCTCTTCTCTTCGGTAGACCCCGTGATGATGTTGATGCCCCTGTGGTCGACTACGTCACCGACGACCCCTCCTTCTTGTCTGAGCAACCAGGCAAGCCCCCCTTGAGCACCAGATATCGCCTATTCTTATCTCTACTGCTTGCATTAGAGTAGTGTAGCATGTTACTACTTCTGTTAATCCTATTCTGATGCATGGCCTGTCCTTGCTACTACTGTTGATACTTTACCTGCAATCCTAAATGCTTAGTATAGGTTGCTAGTTATCATCAATGGCCCTACATTCTTGTCCGTCTGCCATGCTATACTATCGGGCCGTGATCATTTGGGAGGTGATCACGGGTATATATACTATATATATTACACATGATACATGTTGTGACTAAAGCCGGGTCGGCTCGCTGAGTACCCGCAAGTGATTCGGAGATGGGGGCTGAAGGGGCAGGTGGTTCCATCCAGGTAGTGATGGGCCTGGGTTCCCAATAGCCCCCTGATGGTTACTTTGTGGCAGAGCGACAGAGCAGGTTGAGACCACCTAGGAGAGAGGTGGGCCTGGCCCTGGTCGGCGTCCGTGGTTACTTCAAAATAACACGCTTAACGAGATCTTGGTATTTGATCTGAGTCTGGCTACTGGCCTATATGCACTAACCAACTACGCGGGAACAGTTATGGGCACTCAACATCGTGGTATCAGCCGAAGCCTTAGTGATGTCAGCGATTGAGCGGCGCGTGCCAGATTGGACCGTAAGCCTGCTCTTGTATTAAGGGGGCTAGATCTACTTCCGGCCGCCCTCGCAACGTGCAGGTGTGCAATGGGCGATGGGCCCAGACCCCTGCGCCATAGGATTTAGACCGGCGTGCTGACCTCTCTGTTGTGCCTAGGTAGGGCTGCGACGGTGTTGATCTTTCGAGGCCGGGCATGACCCAGGAAAGTGTGTCCGGACAAAGGGGATCGACAGTTGGGAAATGTGGTGCACCCCTGCAGGGAAGTTAATTTATTCGAATAGCCATGATCTTCGGTAACAGGACGACTTGGAGTTGTACCTTGACCTTATGACAACTAGAACCGGTTACTAAATAAAACACACCCTTCCAAGTGCCAGATACAACCCGGTGATCGCTCTCTAACAGGGCGATGAGGGGAGGATCGCCGGTTAGGATTATGTTATGCGATGCTACTTGGTGAACTTACCATCTACTCTCTTCTTCTGCTGCAAGATGGAGGTGGCCAGAAGCGTAGTCTTTGATAGGACTAGCTATCCCCCTCTTATTCTGGCATTCTGTAGTTCAGTCCACATATGTTACCCCTTTTCCATTTGATACCAATGCATTCATATGTAGTGTAGTTCCTTGCTTGCGAGTACTTTGGATGAGTACTCACGGTTGCTTTGCTCCCCCTTTTCCCCTTTCCTATACCCGATTGCTGTGACCAGACATTGGAGTCCAGGAGCCAGACGCCACTGTCGATAATGACTTCTACTACTCGGGAGGTGCCTACTACTATGTGCAGGCCGCTGACAACGACCAGGAGTAGTTTAGGAGGATCCCAGGCAGGAGGCATGCGCCTCTTTTGATCTGTATCCCAGTTTGTGCTAGCCTTCTTAAGGCAAACTTGTTTAACTTATGTCTATACTCAGATATTGTTGCTTTTGCTGACTCGTCTATGATCGAGCACTTGTATTCAAGCCCTCGAGGCCCCTGGCTTGTAATATGATGCTTGTACGACTTATTTTATTTGTAGAGTTGTATTGTGATATCTTCCCGTGAGTCCCTGATCTTGATCGTACACGTTTGTGTGTATGATTAGTGTACGATTGAATCGGGGGCGTCACACTTTCTTTGCACTCATAAATGGAAATTCTCATGGCTTTGAGAGACTCATTGATATCATGCTTAGGCGGAATAGATCTATGTTTCAAAGAATCAACATCAAGAGAAATTGTATCCACGTTCCTGGCCAACTCATCAATCTTAAGCAAATTTTCTTCAATCAAAGCATTGAAACTCTTTTGCGAACTAATAAATTCTTTAATATTAGATTCAAAATCAGAGGGCATCTTATTATAATTTCCATAAGAATTGTTGTAGGAATTACCATAATTATTAGAGGAACTACTAGGAAACGGCCTAGAATTAAAATTACCTCTATACGCGTTGTTACCAAAATTGTTCCTACCAACAAAATTCACATCCATAGATTCATTATTATTCTCAATCAAAGTAGACAATGTCATATCATTAGGATCAGTAGGAGCACTCTTATTAGCAAACAATTTCATAAGTTCATCCATCTTTCCACTCAAAACATTAATCTCTTCAATTGCATCCACTTTTTTACTAGTAGATCTTTCCGTGTGCCATTGAGAATAATTAGCCATAATATTACCTAGGAGTTTGGTAGCTTCTCCTAAAGTGATTTCCATAAAAGTGCCTCCCGCGGCCGAATCTAAAAGATTTCTATAAGCAAAATTCAACCCTGGCATAATTTTTTTGTATAATCATCCATAAATTCAATCCATGTGTAGGGCAATTACGTATCATTAATTTCATCCTCTCCCAAGATTGTGCAACATGCTCATTATCAAGTTGCTTAAAATTCATAATATCATTTCTAAGGGAGATGATCTTAGCGGGAGGAAAATACTTAGAGATAAAAGCATCTTTGCACTTATTCCATGAATACTATTTTCAAGCAAAGGAGAAAACTAAGCTTTAGCATGATCTCTAAGCAAAAACGGAAATAGATTAAGTTTAACAATATCATTATCCACATCTTTCTTCTTTTTCATATCACACAAATCAACAAAGTTGTTTAGATGGGTAGCGACATCTTCACTAGGAAGGCCAGAAAACGGATCTTTCATGACAAGATTTAGCAAAGCAGTATTAATTTCACAAGATTCATTATCGGTAAGAGGATCAATCAGAGTGCTAATAAAATCATTATTGTTGGTATTGGAAAAGTCACACAATTTAGTAGTATCTTGAGCCATGGTGACAAGCAAGCAATTCAACACACAAGCAAACAAGAAACAGGCAAAAGAGGCAAATTGAAAAAGAGAAGGGGAACGGAAAAAGAGGGCGAATAAAACGGCAAGGGTGAAGTGGGGGAGAGGAAAACGAGAGGCAAATGGCAAATAATGTAATGCGAAGGATAAGAGTTGTGATGGGTACTTGGTATCTCTTGACTTGGCGTAGATCTCCCCGGCAATGGCACCAGAAATCCTTCTTGCTACCTCTTGAGCACTGCGTTGGTTTTCCCTTGAAGAGGAAAGGGTGATGCAGTAAAGCAGCGTAAGTATTTCCCTCAGTTTTTGAGAACCCAGGTACCAATCCAGTAGGAGACCACGCGTGAGTCACCTCGTACCTACACAAACAAATAAGAACCTCGCAACCAACGCGATAAAGGGGTTGTCAATCCCTTCATGGGCACTTGCAAGAGTGAGATCTGATAGAGATAATAATAATAATAATAATAATAATAATAATAATAATAATAATAATAATAATAAGATAAATATTTTTGGTATTTTTATGATATATATTGAAAGTAAAGATTGCAAAATAAAATAGATTAGAAACTTGTATGATGGAGAATAGACCCGGGGGCCATAGGTTTCACTAGTGGCTTCTCTCAAGATAGCATAAGTATTATGGTGTGTGAACAAATTACTGTCGAGCAATTGATAGAAAAACCAATAATTACGAGAATATCTAGGCATGATCACGTATATAGGCATCATGTCCGTGACAAGTAGACCGACTCCTGCCTGCATCTACTACTATTACTCCACACATCGACCGCTATCCAACATGCATCTAGAGTATTAAGTTCATAAGAACAGAGTAACGCCTTAAACAAGATGACATGATGTAGAGGGATAAACTCATGCACTATGATGTAAACCCCACCTTTTTATCCTCGATGGCAACAATACAATACGTGTCATTTCCCTTTCTGTCACTGGGATCGAGCACCACAAGATTGAACCCAAAGCTAAGCACTTCCCCCATTGCAAGAAAGATCAATCTAGTAGGCCAAACCAAACTGATAATTTGAAGAAACTTGCAAAGATAAACCAATCATACATAAAAGAATCAGAGAAGATTCAAATATTGTTCATAGATAGACTTGATCATAAACCCGCAATTCATCGGATCTCGACAAACACACCACAAAAGAAGATTACATCGAATAGATCTCCAAGAGAATCGAGGAGAACTTTGTATTGAGATCCAAAGAGAGAGAAGAAGCCATCTAGATACTAGCTATGGACCCGGAGTTCTGAAGTAAACTACTCACATATCATGGGAAGGTCCATGGAGTTGATGTAGAGGCCCTCCGTGATCAATGCCCCCTCCGGCGGAGCTCCTGAAAAGGCCCCAAGATGGGATCTCTTGGGTACAGAAGGTTGCGGCGGTGGAAATAGGGTTTCGTGGTGCTCCTGGATGTTTGCGGGGTATATGGATATATATATATACACACACACACACACACACACACACACACACACAGATAAACACTATTCTGATCACGGGATCAGAATAATATTCTGATCACAACCTGACCTGCCCCTCTAGTAGTACGTTGAACTTCCCTGTGAACTAGGTTGAACTTCCGCCAACATTGCCCAAATGGGACTTGCGATATACCGTTGGAAAGATATGGACCCCAATATCATGACCCAACTTAAATTTTGGCAAAATATAAGCAGTTTAAGAGCAGTTTTGAAAACTGTTTTTTCTTCGCACAAAAAAACATGAATCATATTTTTGATCGCATTTCTAAACCGTTTGTCGGAATGAGGCATATAATATGGCGTTGGAAAGCTGCTGCAAAACCGCTCCTTCCACATGTTGAAAGTTTTCTCTAATTACCTATGGTTAAAGAGTAATTTGAAAAAACGTAAAATTTCGTAAACCGAACAGCTGAGTTCGTTTTTTCGATGTCATTTCTAAACGGCTAATCCAATGGAGGCATATGATATGGCGTTGGAAAGCTTATGAAAATGCGCTATTTTTTCATCTTGAAAGCTTTTTTTCTAATTTTGAATTGTTTAAGAGTAATTTAGAAAATGGTCCAAGTCCTACCGAGTTTGTATTTTTGAGCTAATTTTTTAACCGTGCATCCGAATGCAGCAAATGATAACGCGTTGGAAAGCTTGAAGAAATGCAAAACTTTTCTATATATATTGCTTCTCCTAATTCATTATGGTTTAATGTCAGTTTTGAAAATGGCTATAAACGTATTTTCGCCGTAATTTTTACAAACTTTATCGGAATGGGGCAAATAATATACCGCTGAAAAGCTAAGGAAAATGCGAAACTTTTTCATGTTGATGGTTTTCTCTGATTCCTAGCCGTTTTCAAGTAATTTCGAAAATGGCGAGATCATTCGTTCTGCCTTTATCGCGAAACAGATTCTTCGAAAATGCACCGCATGAAGAACCTAAACTTCTCGGCGAATGTACCTGAACTTCACTCTGTTTTTCACGTGATTTTTTTGCTCGTAGTCTCCATCCATTGCTCGTAGTTCTCCATCCACTCACCGGAATTGAGCAAATGACATACCATTGGAAAGTTGCTGTAAACATGCAACTTTTCCATGTTGATCGTTTTTTCATACTCGCGATGATTTTAAAAGTTTTTCATCTAAAATTCATCCACTTTAGTAATTGAACTTCCTGCTGTTTTCAGTTGAACTTCTGTGACGTATTTTCGTTTGTAATTTTCTCATACATCATCAGTGTTACACAAATGATATTTCTTTTGTACAAATCTCTCTCACAATATTTTTTTAACTTTCTCTGACGAAGGACTTGAACTTGCAACAACAAAACTTTTAGTGTTTGCTTTTTTATTCTTTTTTAATACAACATGCACACCGTGTAGTACATGAACTTCTGGCAGTTATCAACCTGAACTTCGGTTATGTGAAAATATTTGAGTTTTTTAATGAATTTTTCATCTGATTTTTCTTAATCTTTTTTTATGAATTTTGAAGCGCTCTATTTTTAATAGTTGAACTTCTTGTTATTTTATTTTTGGACTTCTTGTTTCCATTCTTTAATAACGAGGAAAATCTGAGTTTTCTATAATCATCGAACTTCTCCATCTTTTTAATATGGCCTTCCTGGTTTTATTTCTTAATCTTTTTTTATGAAATTTTGAAGCGTTATATTTTTAAAAGTTGAACTTCTTTGTTATTTTATTTTGAACCTCTTGTTTCCTTTCTTTAATAACGAGGAAAATCTGAGTTTCTATAATCATCGAACTTCTCCATCTTTTTAATATGGACTTCCTAATTTTATTTTTTTCCATCTTTTATATTTCTTAATTAAACACCAAACTTCTCCCCATTTTTAAATTGAACTTCTTGGTTTTATTCTTCAGTAACAAGAAAAAATGTGTTTTTCATGTACATTGAATTACTCTATTTTTTAAACTGAACTTCCTAATTTTTTTTAAAATGGGGAAAATCATTTTTATAACTTTTTTGTTGTTCCCTTATTTTAATTTGAACTTATTAGTCATTCTTTAGAACGAGAATCTGAGGTTATTATAAACTTTGAACTTATCTATTATTTTAACTTGAACTTCTTAGTTTTATTCTTTAGTAACAAGGAAAATCAAGTTTTTTGAACTTCTTTGTTTTGAAATTTTGAACTTCTTGATTTTATTTTTTAATAATGTGAAAAATCCAAATTTTTTATAGACATCGAACTTCACCATTTTTAAATTTGAACTTCTTAGTTTTATTGGTTAGTAACGAGGGAAATGTTTTTTATATAAACAATGATATAGCATTGTTATTTTAATTTGAACTTCTAGTTTTTATAGAATGGAGAAAATCAGTTTTTATATAATCTTTTTGAATTGCTCCTCTTTTTAATTTAAACTTCTCTGATTTTTTTTACAAACGGGTAAAATCCGTTATAAAGATTTTTGAACTACTTTTTTTACTTCTTGCTCAATTTTTTTGAACTTCCAAATTTATCTTTTAGATATTAAAAACTTCATTCTTAAATGTTGACCTGCTTCGGTTTTTAAATTTTAACTTCTTATATATTTTGTCGCGACATTTTATGCATTTTTTGCTTCTCGGTGAAATGGCCTAAGCGGTCCCTTTTTTCATTTGCTCATTTTTCTTCTATACGTGGTACACGTGAACTTCAAATTTTTTGAAACATGAACTTCGCGTGCTATTAATGTTTTTTCATGAAACTCCATAGTTTTTTCTTGAATTCCATGATTTTTTTGTTTACATTTTTTTTGTTTGAACTTTGATATCCGTTACACCTGAACTTTCGAAATCATACTTTTTTATACACGTTTTTTCCTTGAATCCAACATGTGCAAAAACAATAGGAAAATTTGGGTCAATTCTCATAAGCAATAGGACAAACATTTTAGAGGGCACCCATAATAGTTTTTTTCTTCTATTCAGTGTACCAAACCCTGATGATGTGCATTTTAGAAGTTTCAACGTAAAGAAATTTATTTTGATTTTTTGACTGGATTGAATGAAGATAGCAACAGTAAGCATTCCCCTGCCTAGACTTTTCCACTCTGGAACGAGTTTTAAGGTCCGAGTTTATTCTTAAAAGAATATATAGCTTTCCCGCAAAAATAATATAAAGGAATGAAATCTTTCAAGTTTCAATGAAAGCTCAAACGGTCAATTAGGTGGCAAAATACCCAGATGCTCGCCTCCTCGCCGACGGCGATGCGGCGATGCCCCCCGGCTTCGCCGTCCGCTGGTTTGTCTTTTCATATGTCACTAATGCCAGTGAGAATCATTTAAGCCGATTGACTCCACTGGTTATACACTAGTTACATAACGCTGAAAGAAAAATAACTGGTACAACCATCAACAAATGTGCTAAGCAAACATCAGCAACTTTTTGTTCAGAATTAATGAAAGAAAACATGAGTAACTACTAACTGAGACTCTTTGTGTATTTCCCCTCTGAACCTGCAAGCGGTCTAGTTGATGTGGTTCGTTTGATAGCAAGGTGATTCAGAAAAAATAAAGTCAAGCAGCCTGGTGCATGGTCATTTATCTGATAGAACTAAGCCCCTGTTTTTATCATCCTGCTGGAAGGGATCTTTTAATGCATGAATACAGAGCGGGCAGCGCTGGCAATGAATCAAAGCCAGAGATTACTTTGATAATGCAGAATGAATCGAAGCTGAGCATTTGCTTAAGTGTTGTCTTCTAGTCTCTACTTTTTAACTGTATCGAAGATAAATGACAATGTAGTGTAGGTACGGGGAAACTACCTATAAATTCCATCCATCAGCTATACTCAAGAACGCACCAAGCCACTGTCTTTGTTTATTTTCGGCCATCGTTTTTATTTCTGCACACTTCACCTCCTGTGTGAGCACTGACAGATAATTGTCAACAGCAAGAGTAGCTGCCACTGATTCATCAACGGCAATGAGAGCGCGTACTGGGTTGCTTCTTGCTTCCCCATGATGTGATGTGCAAAAACAGAGGAGTAAAGCTTCAAACAGAATACTGACGTACGTCCCCATCCTCATTCGTCGTCGATTTGATGCGTTTTTGGCTAGCTGATCAGTTGGTTAGTGATCCACTATCGGCGGCCATGGAAACAACAATTTGGAGAAGATACAGGTAGGAAGGTCACATCTTAGCCTAGGGCAGGTCGCCGCTCATGCCTGGTCAGGTCACCGAGTTTGCTGCGGGAGATCCATGGCCAGCAGCTGGACGGACTGCTCGCGCGCGAGGCCTTGGACTGCTCACTTGAGATGGGTTGTTGGGCCGCCGGCATGGGCATGGCAGAGGCGAAATAGGAAGGATGCACGGGTGGGGCAGAGCCTAGAGCTCGCGCCCACAGCAGTTGCGGCCTTCCTCATCCACGGCGAGCACCTGGATGACCCCAATCTAGATCCTAGATGGGGAAGAACCAGGAGAGGACCTGTGCAGCATGGGGATGGTGGAGAAGCGCTGGTCGGCGGTGGTCGGGAGGCCTGGCGAGGCAGCTGTGCGCCGCGGGGCAGGGCAGCGGCGCGCTGGGAGGAAGGGAGGCGGAGCGCTGCAGGTAGGGCGGCAGCGCGCTGGGAGGCCGGGAGGCGCGCCGTGGGGTGGGGCGGTGGTGGCGGTGTGATCCGAGGAGGGTGGCTGCAGTGGCAGCGCGATTTGGGAGGGGCGGAGGCGGCGGATCGGTTCAGGAGGGCGGCCGGGGATCGAGGGGGAAGGGATCCTGGGCTCGGTTGCGGAGAGGCGGCCAGGGATCGAGGGAGAGGGGATCGTGGGCTCGGTTCTGGAGAGGCGGCCGGGCGTGGGCGCGGTTCGGGGAGTTCGGGAAGATCCGCTCCGGCCCTATATAGGGCCCCGTGATCCAAATAGTTATTCTAATCCCAGGATTAGAATAGTGTCAGTCTATATATATATAGGAGGAAGAAGTAGGTCGGTGGAGCAACGAGGGGCCCACGAGGGTGGAGGGCGTGCCTAGGGGGTAGGCGTGCCCCTGCCTCGTGGCCTCCTCGATTGTTTATTGACATCCACTCCAAGTCCCTTGGATCACGTTTGTTCCAAAAATAACGCTCCCGAAGGTTTCATTCTGTTTGGACTCCGTTTGATATTCTTTTTCTATGAAACACTTAAATAGGCAAAAACACAACAATTTGGGCTGGGCCTCTGGTTAATAGGTTAGTCCCAAAAATAATATAATAGTGTAAAATAAAGCCCATTAACATCCAAAACAGATAATATAATAGCATGGAACAATCAAAAATTATAGATACGTTGGAGACGTATCAAGCATAATCAAACCATATGATTTTGTAGGGATGAACTTTCTTTGGCCATGCTATTTTGAGAAGACATAATTACTTTGTTAGTATGCTTGAAGTATTATTATTTTTATGTCAATATTAAACTTTTGTCTTGAATCTTTCGGATCTGAACATTCATGTCACAGTAAAGAAAATTACATTGATAAATATCTTAGGTAGCATTCCACATCAAAAATTTTGTTTTTATCATTTACCTACTCGAGGACGAGCAGGAATTAAGCTTGGGGATGCTTGATACGTCTCCAACGTATCTATAATTTTTGATTGTTCCATGCTATTATATTATCTGTTTTGGATGCTTAATGGGCTTTAATATGATCTTTTATATTATTTTTGGGACTAACCTATTAACCGGAGGCCCAGTGCCAGTTTTTTTTGCATATTTTAGAGTTTCACCGAAAAGGAATAGCAAATGGAATCCAAACGGAATGAAACCTTCGCGATGATCTTTCTTGGACAAAAAGCAAACCAGGAGACTTGGAGTGGAAGTTTGGAACTCCGCGAGGCGGCCACGAGGCAGGAGGGCGCCCCCCACCCTCGTGGGCCCCACGAAGCTCCACTGACGTACTTCTTTCGCCTATATATACTCTTATACCCTAGAAACATCTAGGGGCCACAAAACCACTTTTTCACTGCCGCAACCTTCTGTGCCCGTGATATCCCATCTTGGGACCTTTTCCAGCGATCTACCGGAAGGGGAATCAATACGGAGGGCTTCTACATCAACACCATAGCCTCTCCGATGAAGTGTGAGTAGTATACCACAGACCTTCGGGTCCATAGTTATTAGCTAGATGTCCTTCTCTCTCTTTGATCTTCAATACAAAGTTCTCCTCGATGTTCCTGGAGATCTATTCGATGTAATATTCTTTTGTGGTGTGTTTACCGAGATCTGATGAATTGTGGGTTTATGAACTTGATTATCTACGAATATTATTTGGTTCTTCTCTAAATTCTTATATGCATGATTTGATATCTTTGCAAGTCTCTTCAAATTATCGGTTTAGTTTGGCCTACTAGATGGATCTTTCTTGCAATGGAAGAAGTGCTTAGCTTTGGGTTCAATCTTGCCGTGTCCTTTCCCAGTGACAGTAGGGGCAGCAGGGCACGTATTGTATTGTTGCCATCGAGGATAAAACGATGGGGTTTATATCATATTGCTTGAGTTTATCCCTCTACATCATGTCATCTTGCTTAATGGATTACTCTGTTCTTATGAACTTAATACTCTAGATGCATGTTGGACAACGATCGATGTGTGGAGTAATAGTAGTAGATGTAGAATCGTTTCGGTCTACTTGACACGGACGTGATGCATATATTCATGATCATTGCCTTAGATATCTTCATAACTATGCGCTTTTCTATCAATTGCTTGGCAGTAATTTGTTCACCCACCGTAATACATGTTATCTTGAGATAAGCCGCTAGTGAAACCTATGGCCCTCGGGTCTCTTTCTTATTATATTGCATCTCTTTTATTTGCATCGCATCTCATTTACTATTTTCAATATTTACTTTCTAATATATACAACAAAAAATACCAAAAATATTTATCTTACTATCTTTATCAGATCTCACTTTTGCGAGTGACCGTGAAGGGATTGACAACCCCTTTATCGCGTTGGTTGCAAGGTTCTTGATTGTTTGTGCAGGTAGTAGGTGACTTGTGTGTTGTCTCCTACTGGATTGATACCTTGGTTCTCAAAAACTGAGGGAAATACTTATGCTACTTTGCTGCATCACCTTTTTCTCTTCAAGGGAAAACCAACGCATGCTCAAGAGATAGCAAAGATACCCCGAACATGCCCCTCAAAGGATTGTTTTCCATAGTAACAAGTGATAATAAATTTTAGCACGCTATATAAATGTTTCCTTACCGAATTTCACTTACCAGAAGCGCTTCACTCCCCGGAAACGGTGCCAGAAAATAGCCTTGATGACCCACAAGTATAGGGGATCAATTGTAGCTCTTTTTGATAAGTAAGAGTGCCGAACCCAACGAGGAGCGGAAGGAAATGACAAGTAGTTTTCAGTAACGTAGTGTCTGCAAGTGCTGAAATTTGTAAGTAGCGAGTAGTTTGACAGTAAGATAGTTTGTAAATAGCAAGTAAAGATAATTGCAACAAGTATGCAGCAAGGTAGCCCAATCCTTTTGAGGCAAAGGACAAGCCAAAACAGTTTCTTTTAATGAGCAAAGCGTTCTTGAGGGTACAAGGGAATTTCATCTAGTTACTTCCATCATGTTGGTTTGATTTGTGTTTGCTACTTTGATAATTTGATATGTGGGTGGACCAGTGCTTAGGTGATGTTCTTACTTGAACAAACCTCCTATTTATGATTAACCCTCCCGCAAGCATCAGCAACTACGTGAAAACTATTAAGAATAAATTCTAACCATAACATTAAACTCTAGGATCCAATCGGTCCCTTACGGAATAGTGCATAAACTTGGGTTTAAGTTTCTGTCACTATCACAACCCACCATCTATTTGCTACTCCACAATGCATTCCCTTGGTCCCAAATATGGTGAAGTGTCATGTAGTCGACGTTCATATGACACCACTAAGGGAATCACAACATACATAGTATCAACATATCGAACACATATCAAATTCACATGATTACTTGCAACACGATTTATCCCGTGACCTCAAGAACGAAGGTAACTGCTCACAAAAAACAAACATGCTCATGATCAGAGGGGTATTAATATGCATAATGGATCTGAACATATAATCTTCCACCAAATAAACCATATAGTAATCAACTACAAGATGTAATCAACACTACTAGTCACCCCCTAGCAACAATCTATAGTTCCGGTAACAAGATTGAATACAAGAGATGAACTAGAGTAGAGATGAGATGGTGTTGGTGAAGATGTTGATGGAGATTGCCCTCCCCAAGATGGGAGAGTTGTTGGTGATGATGATGACGATGGTTTCCCCCTCCGGGAGGGAAGTTCCCCGGCAAAATCACCTTCGCCGGAGGGCAAAAGTGCTCCTGCCCAAGTTCCGCCTCGAGGCGGCGACGCTTCGTCCCGAAAGTCCTCCTCTTCTTTTTTCTAGGTCAAAACCACTTATATACCAAAAGATGGGCACCGGAGGTGGGCCGAGGAGGCCACAACCCACCAAGGCGCGCTAGGGGGCCTGGCACGCCCAGGTGGGTTGTGCCCACCTGGTGGCCCCCTCTGGTGTTTATTGACTCCAATATTTCTTAAATAATCCATAAAAAATCTCTGTAAAGTTTCAGCACATTTGGAGTTGTGCAGAATAGGTGGCATGGCGTAGCTTTTCCAGGTCCAGATTTCCAGCTACCGAAATTCTCCCTCTTGGTGCGTTCCTTCCAAATTATGAGAGAAAAGGCATTAGAATTACTCCAAAAAGCATTATTATGGATAAAAACACTATAAATAACAGTAAGAGAACATGATGCAAAATGGATGTATCAGCTGACTGTGCTAATTACATTGTTGCTAAATATTTACCACCTAGCTTTACATACCAACAAAAGAAAAAAATCTTCTATGATTTAAGACATTACTTTTGGGATGACCCACATCTTTATAAATAAAGAGTAGATGGTATTATTAGACATTGTGTACTTGAGCATGAACAGGGACAAATCCTACGGAAATGCCACTCCGAAACTTATGGAGGGCATCATGCATGCTGGAGATAGAACTGCTCACAAGGTATTGCAGTCTGGATTTTATTGGCCTACTCTCTTCAAGGATGCCCGTAAGTACGTCTCATCTTGTGATGAATGGCAAAGAATAGGTAATATCAGTAAGCGTCAAGAAATGCCTATGAATTATTCACTTGCTGTTGAACCATTTGATGTTTGGGGATTTGATTACATGGGACATTTTCCTTCCTCTAATGGGTATACACATATTTTGGTTGCTGTTGATTATGTTACTAAATGGGTAGAAGCTATTCCATCCAGTAGTGTTGATCACAACACCTCTATTAAAATGCTTAAGGAAGTTATTTTCTCAAGGTTTGGAGTCCCTAGATATTTAATGACTGATGGCGGTTCACACTTTATTCATGGTGTTTTCTGTAAAATGCTTGCCAAGTATGATGTTAACCATAGAATTGCATCACCCTATCATCCTCAGTCTAGTGGTCAAGTTGAACTTAGCAATAGAGAAATAAAATTAATTTTGCAAAAGACTGTTAATAGGTCCAGGAAGAAATGGTCTAAGAAATTAGATGATGCACTTTGGGCTTATAGAACAGCATATAAAAATCCTATGAGTATGTCTCCTTATAAAATAGTTTATGGAAAAACTTGTCATTTGCCTCTTGAGTTAGAACGTAAAGCTTTTTGGGCATTCAAAGAGCTCGACTATGATTTCAAACTTGCTGGTGAAAAGAGGTTATTTGATATCAACTCATTAGATGAATGGAGAACCCAAGTATATGAAAATGCAAAGTTATTCAAAGAAAAAGTTAAAAGATGGCATGACAAAAGAATCCAAAAGTGTGAGTTTAAAGTTGGAGAATATGTTCTTTTGTACAACTCTCGTTTTAGATTTTTTGTAGGGAAGCTCCTCTCTAAATGGGAAGGCCCGTATGTCATCGAGGAGTTTTACCAGTCTGGAGCCATCAAAATAAATAATTCCGAAGGTACTAACCCAAAGGTTGTCAATGGACAATGAGTAAAGCATTATATCTCAGGTACGCCTATTAATGTTGAGGGTAATATTGTCCAAACTTTGACATCGGAAGAACACATAAAAGAGTCCTTCCGGAACACTCCAGAATCATGAAAATAAGGAGGTATGTGATACGGTAAGTAAATGGACTCCAAAAAATCCATAATTTTTTTATCAATTTTGGAATATTTTAGAATTTTGGAAATAAAGAAGCTCCCAGGAAGCGTCCCCTGGTGGGCACAAGACACCAGGGCGGGCCAGGCACATGTGGATTGTGTCCACCTGGGACACCTCCCGTACTCCATTTTTCTACCATGTACTTGTCCTCCAAGATAAAAAAATCTATATATACTTCTCGAACCTGTTAACCACCATATTGCGAAGAAATCCCCCGTCCTCTTTTTCCCTTGCTTTTTTCTTTTAGATCCCATCTACCATGGCTGCTTCAAGCTCCTCCAAAGACAAGTTCTTCAAGAACGTCATCAACCCATATTTGCGGGAGGTGGTGCAGCACCCTCAGGTCATTGAGATGCATGAGGGGTGCTTCACCTTCACGATGTGCCCTACCCCAAGGGGACAGGAACCATGGAGGCTAGGCTTGAAGCTTTGGAGCAAGATGTCTTCCGGTGCAAGGGGATGGTGGAGCGTGGACTCCATGCCAATCACCTCATGATCACGAATCTCTCTCGTGATCTCAAGGTGGATGAAATCCCATGAAGGACATCATCTTCACCTTCAACGAGCAAATCAACTTCCTCCAAAGCCAGATCTACGACCTCCAGAACCATGTCTTTGAATATGAGGTGAGGTTTAAAGGTATGAGTTTGGCTGCTAGTTGCAGGACCCGTGAGATTCACTCTTCCTCTTATGATGGTCGACCATTGCCATGGAAATCTAAGGACAAGGCCTCTTCTTCATCACCACCACCATCTTCTTCACCACCAAAGGAGAACTGAGTATCAGGTATGGGCACTCCCCTTGGCTTCCGCCAAGCTTGGGGGAGGTGCCCCGATATCGTATCATCCCACTATCTTTTTGCTTTTACTTATCTTAGTTTGATCTTTTTTGCTTTATATGAAATAAAGTTTAGTTCGATCCTTTCTTATTTGAGAGTTTGCTTAGTGATCTATCCTTGTAATTTTGTGCAAGTTATATAATAAAATTTAGTTTGAGTTTTTGCTTTCTTTACTTTCATGTTGTAAATAAGGAAAAGAAAGGAAATAAGAAAGAAATAAAAATAGAAAGGAAACAAACAAAAGAAAGGAAATAAATCAATAAGATTATATACTAATCCTATGGTAGGTGATGGCACCACATAAGGAAAAGTATAAGTAGGAAATTTTATTAGAGATTGACCAACATAGCATTAGTCAATGATGCAACTCATGAAAGAATTAACAAGGGAAGAGAAGACTCACATATAAATATACTATCCTAGAAATATTTTGTGATTGTGAGCCCTCATCAAAATATTATATGCCAAAATTGTTGACATTGGACAAGGAAGACAACTTAATGGTTTATGTTTGTTTATATTCACATAGAAGTCATATTGTCATAGATCCTTCAACATGTGGTGCTTGCCCTATCTTTGCTAGTCAAAAATTCCGCACTAAGTAGAGATACTACTTGTGCATCCAAAAACCCTTAAACCCAAATCTTTTTCAAGTGTCCACCATACCTACCTAGGGATTGAGCAAGATCCCTCAAGTAAGTTGTCATCGGTGCAAAAAGGCAATCAAAATTGATTCTAAATGTGTGAGATCATTTAGTGTAAGAGAAAATTGAGCGTTGTACGAACTTGGATGACAAAGAATAAAAACGACATATTGCATAATAAAGGTTGTAACCTTAAGGGGCAATACAACATGACGTTCTCTTCCATTAAGGGATTGAGCATACAAACAAATAAGCGCATGGCAACCTCTGCTTCCCTCTGTGAAGGGCCTATCTTTTACTTTTATGTATTTACTTTTATGTAAAGAGTCAAAGTTCTCCTTCTATTCCTTTTTATTTTTCTCTTTTGGCAAGAATCATGTGGTGAGGAAAGATCTAGGCACATATGTCCAGTTGAATATAGATAGCATGAGCTATTATTATTGACATCGCCCTTGAGGTGAGTATGTTGGGAGGCGAAACTATAAGCCCCTATCTTTCTATGTGTCCGGTTGAAATGTTTTGCTCATGGGTACGAGGTGAGTGTTAGCAATCATAGAATACTATATGATGGTTGAGTACGTGGACTTGCTTAAAAGGCTCTGACACGTGAATCTTCCTGAAAAGATGATGAATTGTAGTTGCAAAGTTGACTGAGAACATAGTTTGTTGGTTTCTAATAGAGTTTTGCTTTATACTTCGATTGTGTGATGAACTGTTACTTATTCATAGGAAGTATATGATGCAAGTTCTATGATAAAAGTCCTATGTTTAATTTTGTTGCTTTCATAATAATCAACATGATGCTTCTATGTGCGTATTTTGTTTTTCGATTTCGGTTTTCGCTTGAGGACAAGCGAGGTCTAAGCTTGGGGGAGTTGATACATCCATTTTGCATCATGTTTTCTTACTATTATTTATAATGTTTTTATCCATAATAATGCTTTTTGGAGTAATTCTAATGTCTTTTCTCTCAAAATTTAAAAGGTACACACAAAGAGGGAGAATTCCGGCAACTGGAAATCTGGACCTGGAAAAGCTACGTCAGGCCACCTATTCTGCACAACTCCAAACAAGCTGAAACTTGATGGGGATTTTTTATGGAATATATAAGAAATATTGGAGCCAATAACTACCAAAGGGGGGCCAGCAGGTGGGCACAACCCACCTGGGTGCGCTAGGGCCCCCAGGCGCGCCCTGGTGGGTTGTGGCCTCCTCGGCCCACCTCCGGTGCCCATCTTTTGGTATATAAGTGATTTTGACTTAGAAAAATAAGGAAAAGGTTTTCGGGACGGAGCGCCACCGTCTCGAGGTGGAACTTGGGCAGGAGCACTTTTGCCCTCCGGTGGAGCGATTCTGCCGGGGGAACTTCCCTCCTAAAGGGGGAAATCATCGTCATCATCATCACCAACAACTCCCCCATCTTGGGGAGGGAAATCTCCACCAACATCTTCAACAGAACCATCTCCTCTCAAATCCTAGTTCATCTCTTGTATTCAATCTTGTTACCGGAACTATAGATTGGTGCTTGTAGGTGACTAGTAGTGTTGATTACATCTTGTAGTTGATTACTATATGGTTTATTTGGTGGAAGATTATATGTTCAGATCCATTATGCTATTTAATACCCCTCTGATCATGAGCATGTTTGTTTTTTGTGAGTAGTTACCTTCGTTCTTGAGGTCACGGGATAAATCGTGTTGCAAGTAATCATGTGAATTTGATATGTGTTCGATATGTTGATACTATGTATGTTGTGATTCCCTTAGTGGTGTCATATGAACGTCGACTACATGACGCTTCACCATATTTGGGCCCAAGGGAATGCATTGTGGAGTAGCAAATAGATGGTGGGTTGTGATAGTGACAGAAACTTAAACCCAAGTTTATGCACTATTCCGTAAGGGACCGATTGGATCCTAGAGTTTAATGCTATGGTTAGAATTTATTCTTAATACTTTTCTCGTAGTTGCTGATGCTTGCGGGAGGGTTAATCATAAATAGGAGGTTTGTTCAAGTAAGAACATCACCTAAGCACTGGTCCACCCACATATCAAATTATCAAAGTAGCGAACACAAATCAAACCAACATGATGAAAGTAACTAGATGAAATTCCCTTGTACCCTCAAGAACGCTTTACTCATTAAAAGAAACCATTTTGGCTTGTCCTTTGCCTCAAAAGGATTGGGCTACCTTGCTGCATACTTGTTGCAATTATCTTTACTTGCTCTTTACAAACTATCTTACTGTCAAACTACTCGCTACTTACAAATTTCAGCACTTGCAGATATTACCTTACTGAAAACTACTTGTCATTTCCTTTTGCTCCTCGTTCGGTTCAACACTCTTACTTATCGAAAAGAGTTACAATTGATCCCATATACTTGTGGGTCATCAGGAGGGGGGTTGCGGTGGCCGGCTGATCCGTAGGGGCGGCAGTGCAGGGAGGGAGGGCTTGGGAGTTTGGAGAGGTAGGTCGGGGTTGGGGTCCTCGTCCGATTTTTTTTCGTTGCGTGCGAGGGAGCCCCGTTCGCCCGATTTGTTCGTTGTGTGGGACGGGATTACGTGCGAGGGGCCTCCTTGGTCCGATTTTTTTAACCGCGAGGGGTTTTCTATTGTGAAATGGGAGGTAAAAGCGAGGGAGTAATGGACGGTGGGAGGAGGGAGGAGGGACGAAAAAAACAAGATGAAGGTGGGAGGTGGAACGAAGAAAAACCGAACAAAAATAAACCGTAGCAGGCTACAAGTGCTACATTAGGAGTAGAGAAAAAAAATTAAGTAGGTACAGAAAATGCTTTAATAATGAGATTTATTTTTTATGATTTACACATTAGTTTTTTTAAAATCGGTTATTTGTTTCCTAATTAATGTGATTGAGCGATTTTTCTTAAAATCGATTATTTGTTTCCTAATTAATGTGATTGAGCTATTTAAGGTAAGGTTAATTAATTTAAATTTGATCTTTAGAGATTGATTGTGATTGATTCTTTCACATAAAGACATTGCTAAATAATTTACGCTAGCATGGAAAGTTCTGATCCGTTTAGATTTTTTCGTTGTATGAGAGGGTGATGCAAAAATAAACCAGTGGGGTGGGGGGACATGACAAAATAAACAGACAAAAGAAACCAGATGAAAGGGGGGACAATAAAAACCCGTGGATGTCAGCCTACCAACTGCTCCATTAGGAGTAGAGATCCCTACGGAAAATTGGTAGCTCGGTATCTAGGTTTATTTTTGCCGTACCTCCCACTGGTTTATTTTCGCATCACCTTCTCTATGTTGGTTTTCATATCTACCAGTTTATTTTTCTCTTCACTCTTTCCTTGCAAACCAAGGCTTTCTTAAAATACAAAAAATCACGGATCTAACTTTCCTAACTTACTCAAATCAAATGATCTCTCCTATCAATGCAATTTACTTTAGGAAGCAAATAATGAATTTTAAGAAAACAAACAAGTAAATTATTATATACTTACTTAATTTGTTATGGAATAGTATCAGAATTATAGAGCATAATGAACATTCAATTTCTAAGGAAACAATCAACGGGAGCTCACACTCAGCTGGTGCCTCCAAGTCACGTCCAGATCTCTCGCCACCAATCGCACGCCCCTCCTCTCCCCCACCGATTTTCTCTCTTCCCTCGTCGATTTATTTTCACTTATCACAAAATTGTGTTACGAAACCAAGGAGCAGCCCACCCGCCTACGCCGTCAAGTGTGTTAACCAACGGGAGCTCACACTCAGCTGGTGCCTCAAAGTCACGTCCAGATTTGTCCATTAATGGGTCTAGATCCTCACCCCAACTGCAAGAAACTCAGGTGCCTACATTTCTCCTACACCCCTTGATCTCTCCATCATGTTTTTTCTAGATTGGTGTAGTACATGACCATTAGCTCAAATAATCCTTCACCAAAATCTACACTGTAAAGATGAAGAAGCTATGGCACCAAGGTATCTTCATACTCTCATTTTGCTCGATTTGCTAGCCTATTACTTAGAGTTTGATGTTTTTTCTGCGGGTCTGGAAAATGATGGCTAGGTGATACGCTAGAACAAGTGCACAACTTAGCCCACAATCTTGTGGAAGATCAATGAGTGATGTGTTTGTGCGATATCATATCTTCATAATGTAACTATGCATGTACTTGATATATTCTGTTCCAAGTGAGGGGAGATTGAAAAAATATACGTGCTAGTAAATATTTGGAAAAACTATGGTAAGAAGGCTAGCACATTCTGAAGTACTACTACACTTTTCTGGCTTCTCATGTTGCTACAATTTATGAATTTCAGTCAAGCATTTGTCCCTTTTCACTAATCCGTACAGTGAAGAATATTCACCTCTTCCAACTTATCATTGATTTGTATCCTGCCATGTAAGCTTCTCCTACTTGGAAATGTTTCAATGATTTGGTCTACTTAACGCGGAGACTTGGACCAGTGCAAAGAAATTATGCCAATCTTCACGTATAATTGTGATCTTCCCTTCATATGCATGTATGTATACAAGTTTCTGGAAACTAAAAACTATTAAATATTTTGGATTGTGGATTCCATGGTGTTGCAAGTTTAAACAAGAAGTTCATGTCCTAATATTCATGTATTCTGAATTCTGAAGAAGTTAGGGTATGAATTTGGATAATAAGTCCATCTCATACAAAAAGCTTGAAACTTCATATTGGCATTGTAGGTTCATGATTTAGTGATTGCAAGTGTTTCCTTTTGACAAAAAAACTGGAACCATTTTCTCTTTAGCAAGAGATTTTTCAAGTCAAACCCGAGGGACGTGGCTATCCGCTGGCAATTTCGAGGAGGGGAGATCTTAGGCGACAACACGACAGGCTGGAACGAGAGAGGGAGGGAGCTCTACTGGCTCATGTTCATGACATAGAGCCTGATGGCATCATGCCCAGGTAAGCTTTTGTCTATTCCAGTTATTGCATTGGGTCCTTTACTTTCTAAACCTGAAAAAAGAGTTTGCCTTGATTCCTAATAATACTTTAAATGCTGATGTCCACATCATTTATCTTGCTACTGGTGGTAATGTGTACAAGTAGATGACCTAAAGTTCTACCATAGTGCTGAAATATTTGGTGTAAATAATGTCAGATGCTATGTGCCGTCTTTATTCGTGATACAAGTACTCTAAACTATCACTGTTACAGTGCACAAAGGACATATTTTTTCATTATATGTTGGTTGATATTAATTTATTTTATCTTCTAAAATGTATAGTCAAATTATGAAATTTAATGATTGCTTGATTTTCATGGTCAGATGTGGACATGGTTGAGTGGCCACAGGGAGAATGGGGGAAGTGGTGTGTGAGGCATTTAAGAAATGGGGACAAGGGACATTTTAGTTAATGGCGAATATGTATTAGTTTAAAATTTTGTCTTTGTTGTGGTAAAAAAGTAAGGTTAGATTAACCACCACGTACATCATTAATTGTTTTTAAATAAGAAATATAATCAGAATATATTTTTTGAATCGATAAAATTTATATAATTTGTACAAGCACAAGGTCGAGCATGAAGGTGGAATGGTAGGAGGGATGGGGACAAGATTAGATATCATTTTGTCTTCATGAGAGCAGATGATGGTTACGAAGAAATGAGTAGGCGGAAAGAAAGGAGAGAAAACTAGTTTTATTACTGTATAGATGGAAACACAAGCCATCTTGTCCAACACACATTTTTGCATTAGGACAATTGTTAGATCACTATGTTTTTTTATTCTGTGGCAACACACATACATTCAACTAGAAAATTCAAATTTACAGGTTCTTCATCCACCTTTTCAAGATATTTACATATTTGTCGATTGTCATCAAGTTTGCATATGATGTTGGGAAATTCAACATAAGGAAGTGAATATAAGGACACAGAAACGTTGCACTTTGAATATGAAAGAACTCAACATCCAAATAACAAATTAGTTGCTCTATCCATCTGTAAGCAAGAAATGTAAGCATCCTTCTAAATAAGATGTTAGATATCTTGAGGCCGGAAATGCATGCATCCTTTCTAAATAACGATATTCGTTATCTTCAGCCTAGAATGCAAGCATCCAAAATTAACAAAAATATCTCTAAAAACCAAAAACAATCTTGCAGTCTTGATATAAGAATGAAACATAAGCAACATCACAGATTTTTCTATTTATTTTGATGCTAAAATCAATAATGCTTATTTTAGAAAAGAAGGGGCGAAAGGATGCATGATATACACAATTTTGCATATCATGGCGGCAAAAACACCTTGTGGTCGTCGCCCTCGATTATGACGGTGTGCATTCTTTGGCATTGGGAATCGACCTGGGACACCATAGAGGGGGGGGGGGAGGAGCTGGAGGGGGACGGCGACGTGGAGGGAAGGGGGGACGACGCCATGGAGGGAAGGGGAGACGATGCTGAGGGAAAGGTGTGGGCTGAACGCCATGGCGTGGTTTGGTGCCAATGACATCAACAAGGAGAGCATGACAGGAGAATGAGATGTGAGTGTGAATGTTGTGCCATGTGGTGAGAGAAAGAGAGAGTGAATTGCTTTTGTTCTAAAATAAAAATAAAAGGAGTAACACTTTTTTTAGCGAAAGCGTTTGTTTGCTATGAGGGAAATGTCATATATAGTTTCTGGAGACAAATGCCAACAAATCATTTTCGGAGAATATTACCATCAAGTGATTTATAGGCGAGCTTACAGTTTATTAAAATGGGAATGTGATTCACTCTACTAAAAAGCATGATCCCACTCACTCCGATTAAAAACGGCCACCTGCTTGCATTTGACATCTGACCAATAAATATATATATTATATCTGAGCTTATTTTATTTTAATATTGTTTATATGTTCACTTTTGTAGATCAGAGACAAAAACCGATGCCTTCCGATGATGCTCTGAAAATGTTGATTAACAAAGCTTTATGATGCACTAGACTGGAAAATCATTGTGTTTTAACAATCGAAAAAGATGCATACAAATAATTGTTCTTTATACATTTGTTGCACATGATAATACAAAAGGTTTGTATTATCATTTGGATGGAGATGGATTATGTTGACATTCAAAACGAATTCATCGACAAGGGTGTTGAGGCGATATCGTTGAAAGGGGCCAAATGTTCACTGAGTTTTATACAATAAAAGGTCCTTGACAACGCACATGCATTCTACTAGTTTGTCTAAGGGAGGAGCCACGTGTAGAGGAGCCTTTTGTGGATGCCACGCAACCAAGACAGTTGCACACGCGACCGTACGCACCCTCTTCGCCAACCAGAGATGGACTTCAGTCGCCACTAGCGAACGAAGGAGAAGTCTGGATTTGGCGCCTTTGGATGATCACCTGAACGAACATCTAGAGATTGAAGCAGTTGAGTCCCGACATCTAAAGCATGCAAATCTAGCTGCAACGGATTATACAGGAGGCCGCTATTCGCGTCTGGACAAAACAACCGACTGAAATGGCTTGGCATCATATACACTTAGAGGGCCCGGAACAATGTCCAGCAGTCCTACAACGAGAACAGATCAACTGATGTAGGGGAATCTAGTGTTTGCACACAAATACTATGCAAAGCTGGGAATGAAACCTCAACGCATAGCCAAGTCGCTTCATCTTATATTTGATCGGCTGCTAGCAATCGCACATATAAGATTCCAGTCCGAGATCAAAGTCATGTGCCTCGACCGGGCACGATCGTGCAACCGTTGATGCAATGCAAATGGACCGAAGGGCCAACACCTCGCGTGGTGTGGTAACGTCCTGTAACGCCCGGGAGCAACTTCACAGCCGGTCACCCATCCTGAAATTACTCCAAACTAAGCACACTTAACTTTAGAGTTCTGTCCGAATGGATTTTCGGAAAAGAAGGATTTCCTTATTAATATGAGTAGTCTATCATCCCTATTAAGCCAGACTATCACATGTCCCAAGCTCCCCGTGCATGTGTCGCTCAATGTGGTCTGAGTCAAAGCGTCATCATCTAGGGTGGCGTTATAAACTCCCAAGCTCCCGGAACATAATGGGTCACTTCTTTGTAAGAAAATCCGCTAGCAAGTACACAACTAGA
This sequence comes from Triticum aestivum, assembly GCF_018294505.1. NCBI lineage: Eukaryota > Viridiplantae > Streptophyta > Magnoliopsida > Poales > Poaceae > Triticum > Triticum aestivum. Next base: position 445,649,640 of record NC_057803.1, on the reverse strand, counting down.
ATATCGAACCCCACACATGACGTGCACTTTATAAACATACACACATCATGCACGCCATGTGTTGAAGACAACAAGTATCTCAACAAACTCTATGACTGGAAGCATGTATATTCAGAGGCTCTTTTGAGCAAAACATAACAGAGTTATTACAGTTTGGTACCCCCGAGGCACCAGATTGTCACATGGGACCTTCAAGCTATTCGTCGATGCCAATGTCAAGGTAGAGATCTGTGAGGAGATCAGTGTTCTCTTATGCAACAGTATATTAAGCAAGGGTGGGTACAAATGATGTAAAAGGTTTTATGTTAGTTTACGAGGGAGTACTCAGCAAGAGTTACATTAGAACTATCTACACATGCTCAAGTGCGAAAGAAGAGGATTGTGGACTAGTTTGCAAAAATGTCAGTTTTGACCTTTAGCTGACCTGGTTCACTTTTGTGCAATAGTGGCGGCCCAACCCGTCGAAGTCTGCTTACTTGTCCTTTGTGTCTTAAATGATTCACTTTTGTGCAATAGTGGCAGCCTACCTATCTTGATGGGCATGTTTGTATGAACTTTAAAGTTGGACCAAAGACTATTTTAAAATATTATCCTAGTTAAACTTGTTAGTGATGTAACAATTATTTAATTTGAATAAAGTATGCCGCAAGTTTAAGAGGAAAGACTTACCGTTGAAAACGTTCGGAGTGATGTGAATACCTAACGTGAGTTCAACTAAATATGGATCTGATATGTGTATACATACTAGATCCGCTGTAAGATTTTTAAAACATACGGAACAGGGAGAGTAGTTTAATCCTTAGTTCGCCATAAACCCATCATGAAAACAAAAGGGAAACGTTTGCACCCGGCGGACCGGCCGAAGCTTCGGTCGGTCACACACGTAGCGTCCGATTGCTCGTGATCTACAGGCCCCGATTTTATGCCACGTCCCTCGCATATCACCTTCCTCCCCACGGATCCATCCTGGGCTCCGCAAACTGCAGGCATTTCTTATCCTTTTGCAGCCTCTTTCTTATCTCTTCATTCCCCCAAATCAGAACAACTATGCACCTGGCGAGGGTCCGCGGCGTCCGCCTCCACCTGCCCCGCGCTGCTTCAGCAAGTGGCCACCTCCGCCCACTCCCGCGCTGCTCCGACGAGCTTCGCCCTCCTCTTGTGTTGAGTACTACAACCCATGGAGACCGTGCTTTAATGGTGGCGAGCGGGAGGAGCGCATGCTGCAACCATGCTTACAGCAAGCTACAACCATCATGTCGCGAGCAACAACCTGCGTGGCTAGATGCTACGATGGTGAGGTGGAGCCCAGCGTCGAGCTTCAACCGGGGCGACCAGTGCTACAACCAGCATGGTTTTTTGCTGGAACCGTTCGATAAAAAGCTACATCCAGATGACCAATGCTGGAATCGGATGACAAGTCCAGTCGTATTTGCTTTCACCGCCTTTTTATTTTGCTACAACCGTAAGTTTTTTTGTTGAATCGCTAGAGATCTCTTTGTTTTGTGACTGCCGGCGGGGAGGCATGATTTTTGGCGGTATTGTTGCCATCAAGGTGTTTTTGCTGGAACCGACATATTAATTTGCTGGAATTTTTGCTACAATCGACCCTTGGAGTTGTTCACTTCTGAATTTGTTTTGCTGGAACCGGCATATTCTTTTGCTGCTGGAACCTGGTTCCTTTGCTACAAATGACCACTGGAGCTTTTTTTTTTGCTACTGAATTTGTTTTTACTGAAACTGGACTCTTTTTTGCTGAAACCTACTATGGTTCAACCACGAGCTGGAAGGGCTGCAATCCGCCGGTAGACTCTGGAGCTCTGCTTCTGGGAGCGTGGGGAACGGTGTTACAGTTGTATATGGACTAGTGGTTGTGGCATCATCCTGTGGCGCCGCTTAAGAGAAAGTTGTGCGCACATTTTTATTTTTTCTCAAAAAATTCTCGCCTTCATTTAAAGAAGAAAAAAATTACCACCATAGCTTACCAGCAAGTGCTACTTTGTATAATTCTTCATTTAAAAAATACCAGAGCTTCTCACCTCCATCTAAAAAGAATAAAATACATATAAGAAATCTACACATTCATCTAAAAAATTACAAAAAAGTTCTCACCGCGGTCAACTAGCTTGCGCCACGTGGCATAGCTGGTTGGCCGCCTTTCCCACGTAGCTTAATGGGTTTAATGAATCGGACGCGGCTGGTGCGACCGGCCCAAATTTACACACCGGCACTCCAGTCGCCCAAACAAAATACGATGGCAAGCGGAGAAATAAATACCTCAGGTGGACAGAGCAATAGCAGCATATCACCAGATGTAACTAACATTAACAGAAAAGCAGCAGCAAACGCAGTTCACACACACAAAGCGCACATCCAACACCACGTACTGAGTAGCATCCAACATAACGAACGGGATAAACTTTTAGGGTAAGACTGGTACAAGTGCTCGCTTAGTCGACCTCCTCGATCTTGGGGCCAGCGCCGCCCGCAGCCGGAGGTGCATCGTCCTCGTCCATGCCGCCCGCCATGTCAGCTCCGGCACCCTGGTACATCTTGGCGATGATGGGGTTGCAAAGGCCCTCCAGCTCCTTCATCTTGTCATCAAACTCATCTGCCTCAGCAAGCTGGTTGCCATCCAGCCACTGGATGGCCTGGTCAATGGCGTCCTCGATCTTCTTCTTGTCGTCTGCAGCTAGCTTGAAGGCAATCTTGTCGTCCTTGATGGTGTTGCGCATGTTGTAGGCATAGTTCTGGCAGAAATCACATATCTGACCTCAGGCAGAAATCAAATCACAAACTGACCTGGTCACGAAAAAAATTCACTCTGCTAACCCTTTGGTGTGGCGCCCGACAGCCGGGCGCCGCACCCTACTGTGCAGCGCCCTTCCCTTAGGCGTCGCACATCCTGCCAGCGTGGCAGCCCTGGTCCAGTTGCGGCCCCACACGCACCTGTGCAACGCCTAAGATCTAGGCGCCACACACCTGTAATGTGCAGCGCCTAGCTCTTGGGCGCTGCACAGTCTGTGTTCCACTTGGGCTGGCCCCACCCTCTCTCCTCTCCCACCCCACCCCACACACCCTCACCCGACCCAAACCCTTAGACTTGCGGCCCTCCTCTCTTCCCCTCTCAAATCCTTCTCAAATCTTGCAAATCCGCCACACACCGTGGATTTCGAAGCCAACCCCTCCCTTAAGGTAATCTCCTCCGATCCCCTCGTTTTCATCAATAGGAATTGTCACATTTGCTCAAATCTTGCTAGTTTGGGGAAACCCTAGATTTTGATAGGATTTGGAAATTTGTGTTGAATGATGTTATATTTCTTTGCTAATTTGGGTTGTTTAGGCTTCCATAGTATGCTAGGGTTAGGGTTATGTGTGTTTGATGTTGGTGTTAGGGTTATGTTGGTGTTAGGGTTGTGGTTATTGTTATGTGGGGGTTAGGGTTATTAATTCATATATATGTTAGCGCATATGTGTGCAAATATTTTTCTTAAGTATTTACTTGATATATGTGTGTTTTTGATTATTGTAGGGATGGGGAGAACATGTGTTTATGTTCATCATGTGGATAAAGAGGCCTTTTTGAAAGGCAATGTTGAGACGGACCCGGATGAGCTTGACATGGTGTTTGAGAGTAGTCCTAGCTAAGCGGAGCTTTTGAAATAAGTGAGGAAAGATTTGAATTGGATGGACCCAAGTGACGTTGTTGAGTTCGAGGGAAGGCATAATGTTGGTTTAGGAATGCACATCCGTTGGAAGACAATGCGTGTGAACTCCGAGCAACGTTGGGTTGCATACAAGGAGACGGTTGCGGAATCTCTAGACAAGGCTCTTGAGTTATTTGCCTCCAAGAAGGTTGAGTCTACTTTGAATTTAGACTTGAACCGGAACCCCTCCCCGTTGGTTGCTAGCACTCCCCACCCATGAACCAAGATCAAATGAGTGAACCTCAATTCACGCAAGAAGATTGGCCAACATTGAGCCCGACTCCAAACAACCAAAATGAAGGTTTTGAAGAGGAGAATGATGAGTACGAGGAGGATGACAACGAATTTGACCTCCATGACAACTATGTGGGTGATCTCGACCAATATCATGTGCAAGAGACAATGGACCAATCCATCCCTTTTTCCCGTGCATATGCATCGGACTCGGATGACGATGGTCCTGATGAAGAAGTTGATGAGGAGGGGTTCACACCGAAGGAGGCCGAAGCATTCAAGAAGGTATTCGGGCGGGATCACAAGACACCATTGTTCAAGGATCTTAGTCTCGCGGATGAAGCCGTTGTGGATGGTGGAAAATGCATATCTCTTGGAGCTAGGCCAAGTTCTCACCGTGATTTGGAAGACGGCAAGAACGGGATATATCCCGGTTGTGAGTTTCAATCCTTCTTGGAATTGAAGATGTGGCTCGACAACTACTCGGTTACACATTATCGTCCACATAAAGTGGCCAACTCGGACGTGAATGTGCGTTACACGGTCAAATGTGAAGTGCCAACATGTCCATGGATTGTGCGTGCAAAGCCATGGAAAGGAGGTCCCACTTGGCGCATAGTGAGTTGTCTACCAACTCACATGTGCCGGCACAAGAATGCGGATGGCAAGCTTGTGTACCAACAACATAGACAACTCACCTCCGAGTTCATTGCTTACAGGCTGTCCAACCAAATATCCACACTTCCAACAATGAGCATCAAGAGTGTCATTGACCTTGTGAAAGCCATCTTTCATTACAAGGTGAAGTACGGCAAGGCATGGAAGGCGAAGCAAGCCGCATTCAAGATGTTGTATGGCAATTGGGAGGAAGCATACAACCGACTCCCTAGGTTGTTGTTAGCTATGGCCGCCACAAACCCAGGCATGGTTCACGTGGTTGAGCCTCATGGGCACCAAACATTGATTCATAACGGGAGGACCGTCCGAGTATTTGGCCGTGCATTTTGGGCCTTTGAGCAATGCGTGAGGGCTTTTGAGCATTGTCGGCCCGTCATCGCCATTGATGGCACGTTCTTGACCGGACAATACAAGGGCACTTTATTGGTTGCAATAGCAAGTGATGCCAATAACCGGGTGTTGCCTTTGGCTTTTGCTTTGGTTGAGGTGGAGAACAATGATAACCGAGAGTGGTTCTTGCGTCAACTGAGAACAAGGGTATTACCTGCTGAAAGGGAAATTTGTGTCATATCGGATCGCCATCCTGGAATTCTAAATGCGGTGGTGGTTGACATTCCCGGACATACAAAGTTGCATCATCGATGGTGCATGAGGCACTTTTGTGCAAACTTCTATAGGGCATGTGGTATCAAGGAGTTGGCCAATGATCTTCAGGATTGTTGTCTCGCTTTCACCAACAAGTGGTTTTCCACATTGTTCAATGCATTGCTCAGACACAAGAAACTTGACCCCGGCGGTCAGGAGTTTCTGAATAAGAACATTGCCGAAAGGAATATGTGGGCACGTGCTTTCGATGAAGATGGCCGGAGGTACGGTCAAATGACAAGCAATATGGCAGAATGCTTCAATAAGGTGCTCAAGGGTGTACGTGCATTACCCGTGACGGCAATAGTTCAATACACATTTGACAAGTTGAATGAATACTTTTTAAAGCACTCAATGGAGACTGATAAGCAGATTGCTGGTGAGAACAAGGATAAGCACAAGTACAATTTCCCACCAAAGGTCGAAGAATGGTTGGAATTTCAATCACGAAAGGCAGACTCCGAAGAAGCTGTACTATATGACGACAACGAGCGGAAGTATGAGGTGAAAGAGCCCGGAGGAACCACAAACGATGGCCGCCAACACGGAGGCCGGGCTTTCAAGGTCTCCCTAACACGGTGTGATTGCAGCTACATGAGGCCGTCTTTGCTTCATCTCCCATGCTCGCACTTGTTAAATGCATCCCGGGTTAGGAATGTGGACGTCAATCACCCTCTTACCGTGAGGGAGTCCGAGTTCTCAATCATGACGGTAAAGAATACATGGACTCCACGGTTCCAGCCATACTTGGACCAATCACAATGGCCGGAGTATCATGGAGTTCAACTATGGCCGGACCCGGAATTGAAGATCGTTAGACGGGGAAGACGTAAGACAAAGCGTCTTAGAGGTGACATGGACGGATGGGGCCGTGGTGGTGGTGGAGAATACGGCACCGGCCAATTCCAAGAGCCTCGTGAGCAATCCCGTTGTGGGGGCTGCAGTAATGGGGGACACAACACAAGAACTTGTCCCAAACCAAGAAAGAGATCAAAGAAAAATGGTGCAAGCATAAGCCAAACAAATGATAGCTAACCAAGTGAACCAAGGGGTAGCCAACCAAGTCAAACAAGTGGTGGAGTGCCAAACCACTCAAATCAAACAAGCCAACGAGGAACTAGGCAACAAAGAGGGAGTCATCTTGGTCTTAGAAGAGGCCGTGGTGGTGGTCTTGGCCGTGGTGATGGTCTTGGCCGTGGTGGTGGTAGAGGCCGTGGTTATTGTCATCCGATCCCCTCGTTTTCATCCATAGGAATTGTCACATTTGCTCAAATCTTGCTAGTTTGGGGGAAACCCTAGTTTTTGATAGGATTTGGAAATTTGTGTTTCTTTGCTAATTTGGTATGGTTAGGTTTTCATAGTATGCTAGGGTTAGGGTTATGTTGGTGTTAGGGTTGTGGTTATTGTTAAGTGGGGGTTAGGGTTGACCAATAATTCTCGGTTTTGTAGGCATGGCTTCATCCGGTTCCATGACGAGGCCACCGTGTGCTAACCAAGAAGACATGCCGAACAAGTGGGAGGACGCATCTTTGGACAAGGTGAAGGAGAAAGATGTCAACATCCCGCCTTGTTGGTGTGGAGATGTTTGCAAGGTGAAGGTGTCCACCGACCGAAAGAAAGCATGGACGGAAGGGCGGAGATATTTTGTATGCCCGAACTATGCTTATGATCGTGCACTTCCAACTAACGCCTATGACCAACCACCGGTAAGCTCGAGAAGTAAAATGTTACTCTCAAATGTGTGTCAACACTAACAACAAATTTTTATGCAGTCACCGCCTCCTCTATGCAAGTACTTCACGTGGATAGATCTTGAAGTGCCAGAAGATGTGAAAAAGGACCAATACGCAGATTGTCTTAGGCGGCAACGACGGTTCGAAAAATCGTTTCGAAGAGGCTTGGAGGAAGAGCATCGTCAGAAGGAGAGGATGGAGCGGAAGAAACGAGAGGAGGAGAGGGCACGCCAAGCGAAACTTGCTCGTGAGGAGGAGAGGGCAAGAAAGCTTGCAAAGGCTCGCGAGGCGCAAGAGGAGGACTCGGCACGTGACAAGAAGGGGAAATGGCCTCGCTCTACTCAGTAGGGACTTCGCTTCGGTGCACTCGTCGTCAACTATTTTCTAATGAATGTGTCATGAAGTTGTGAGGGCATGTGAGATGTTGGTGAACTATCTTCTAGGGCAAGCTGCCATTTGTCATTTGTAATGAATGTGTCGTGAACCATGTCGCAGTAATGTTTGAATTGTCTTAAGTTATGAACTCGTCGGCTTAAAATTTATGTTTTATTCAAATTGTTGTGATGCTGCAGTCATTGTAAGTATTGTGGATGTGATGCAAGCCAACTGTGGCTCTCTGGATGTGAGATGTTGGAAGTAGTGCAGCGCCTAAGGACAGGGCGCTGCACTATACAGTGCAGCGCCCAATTGTTGGGCACCACACAGTACAGTGCAGCGCCTATATGTTGGGCGCTGCAGTGCTGCTATAAGCAAAACTGCAGAAACAAATGCCATTTTGGCCTCCTGCAGCAGCACTCACATAATAAAAATATTGTAAACTGCACTAGTAAGAGTTCACCAACATATAACATAATAAAAATACTGTAAACTGCAGAAACTAATAACTTGAACATCATATCATTTAAGACAATTCAACATTACTTCAGGTTCGCAAACACAAATAACACACTAGTAAGAGTTCAGCAACATATAACATAACCTCACAAGTTCGTCAACCTAATTAAACGGCTACAATTAACATGAACAAGCACTAATGCCTTTCGCGCGTGTTCCTGGTGGCACGCCTGCAGGCAAGCTTCTTCTTCTTAGGAGCACGAGGATCCTCTTCGTGCACTTCCTCCTCCGCCTCCGCCTCCGCCTCCTTCTCCGCCTCATCATCCAAGCTAGCCATCCGCGAGGTCCCTACGACCACCTTTGGGTTGCCTATGTTGTCATAGTCGTTGGGCGTGTACCGGCGTCTGGGCTGCCTAGGCTTGAACACATATGCGGACCGAGCTTGAGCGTCCGCCAAAGTCATGTCATCATCAAGCTCATCGTCCTATCACACAACGAAACAATATGGTGAAGGCCGATGTCGTAATCAAGTGAGAATCACATCTAAAGGATTAGTCATACCTCTTGGGTGATCCCACCCTCATCATCCATATAAGCATATGTGGAACTCACATCGTCCCCCTCATGGTGAGGTGCGGGGTCTGATGGTGTACCAGACCTAGAGGCAGATGGTTCACCATATTCAGGATCACGGCAACCGAGAAGGATCGATAACCGCCTTAACTTCTTGGCCTGACGCTGTAACACGAACAAGTGTGTAAGATATCAAACTTCGCAACATAGACTGGCTCTCATAGTGAATGCGATATGTACCTTGAGGAATGCTCGTAGTGAACCATCATCATTGCCAGTTCCAACCGGTGTCTTCTCCAGAATAGACTGGCTCTCATCAGCTGCTTTCTTGATCTCGGTGCGCTGCGGATGAGAAAAAATGAATGCGTTAGCCATTCAAACATGTGTAATACGGTCAACAGGAAAGTAAAGAGGGGAACACTTTACCACATAGTTAATCACCGGAACAGCATGGACTCCTTGCCCTAGCCTGACATCTCTGTTGTACTTCCCCTTTGCTAGATCCTCAAAGTTTACGGGTTCTTCAAGAATATCCTCATTATATGCCGGCGGGCATATCTCAACTCGAGTAGTTCCAATAAACCATCGTACGTAGTTATCAAAAGCAAGTGAGTTGTGCTCACGAAGCGGGGCGCGTGCAGTGCTACAAGCTTGCTCCACACAAAGCTGGAAGCGGGTAACATACGCAGAATGATGCTTGGCCCAGTCCTTTATCTTCCGTTGCCTTCTCCTATCCAGCCTGCGTGGTATAAAACCAAACATTAGCACAATCAAAAGGAGTCCCGATGATTAGACAATACGCACACATGCTCTCTTACCTATGAAGTGCTTTATCCGTGTCCACCCAATCCGGCGGGTGAGGCTGGAAAAGACCAAACTGACGATACACGCGATGCGGCAAATGAAACTCAACCGCCCAGTTGCATATCAGTGGGCACCGCATAAGCCAGAGATCCTTATCCCGCAAGCACATCGGGTTGAGGCGGAAGTCCGCGGTGTACCCCAAGCTCTCACCCGCGCCATATGGCTGCCATTCCACCTATGAAACAGGGCAACAATGCAAATTTGATAACTATTTTTCAAGCAAGCATGAGAAAGGACTAAAGTAATGACCTCCTTACCTGCTCAGGCGTAATCGTGTCCAACTCGGCAATGTACTTTTGGTACATGAGATTGACATCGTTCGTCATCTCGGAAACAATATCCCACTTGTAAGCCCACGTGGGGCGCCGTAATTCGTCATGTTCATCTGCATACCAAGGATCAAACCTGACGCTCTTCGGGCGTCCAACAGGCAGACGCTCCCAGCTTCATACAGAAAGTAGAAGCAGATTACCACCAATGCCTGCACTAGGTGTGATCCTGCAACACGCATCATTCAGCTACATATGAAAGAAAAACAATGTTAACTTGACAGCAAGCTTGCATTGCTAATGAATAAATGAGTTGATCACAAAACAGACCAACTACCTGTCGGTACAAGTACGCAAGAGTCGCTGAACCCCAGCTCCATTTGCTATCGAAGACGGTCAACGCCTTCAGCCACATCCATGGAGCGTTCTTGCCAGTGGAGTCAGGAAACAAAGTCCTCGACACAATGTACCACATATACACACGAGCATGTGTCTGGATCACATCATCAGTTGCATCTGGAGGGCACGTCGCAAAGTTATTTTGAATCCACGTGAAAGCAGCTCCGGCTGCCTTCCTTTCCCTCTTCTTCTTCTCTTCTCCCTCCTCTACATCATCCTCAGCCTCGGTAGGAGCCATACCGATAAGAGCAATCATCTGCTCGCGCCACCCATCAAAATCGGTGCTCATACATAGAGGCCTCCCGTCGATAGCAAGACCGATGATCAACGAGACATCCTCGAGCGTCACGGTCATCTCCCCGGTCCGAAGATGGAAACTGTGGGTCTCTGGCCTCCACCGATCAACAAGAGCGGACACCAGTGGAGCGTTCAGATTCGGCGTGGACCGGCTGACCAACAGAATCCACGGGAGTAGTCCTGCCTGCTTGATGTACGGTGTGTACCGCTCATCGTAAGGCATGGCAAGACCAAAGACCCCGTGATACCGAATCTTCAGAGGTTCAAGCTTCTGCAAAAAACAAGTAATGACAAATCTTAGGGCATGTAAATTTCAACTAAAGGCAAATTTGCAAAATATTTAGATTACTCATTATTACCTTATCCTTCTCGCGCATCATGTAGGCCCGGTGTTGCACGTCGTAGACATCGTCTAGAAGCCAAACCATCCTTACAATTTCAAACAGTAAACATATAAAAGTTCATCTTCATCTCAAATAAACTAAACAAAAATAGGCATCTCATATATATCTAAAAAACTAAACAATCTAGGGTTTCAACAACAAGAATCATATGTTGTGAACTAATAAATAACACTACGGTACTACCAATATGAATACACATCCTAAATCGAGCAAACCAAACAAATCAAGGGTTCCATCAAATCATGGACAAATCTCTAGAATGGCAACAAATTTACGGAGCAAAAGAAAGAGAAGGGAAGAGTTTACCTAGTAGGATGGATTGGGGATCGAATCCACGGATCAAATCTTCAGATCTGAGAGGGATGCAGAGAGATGAAGAACTGCCTGGTCGGGCTGGGGCAGCCGCGCTTAAGTCACTGTGCAGCGCCCAAGGCCTAGGCGCTGCACGTCAAAGTGTGGCGCATAGCTCTTAGGCGCTGCACAGGTGCGTGTGAGGCCGCAACTGGACAAGGGCTGCCACGCTGGCAGGATGTGCGTCGCCTAAGGGGAAGGCGCTGCATAGTAGGGTGCGGCGCCCAAATGTCGGGCGCCACACCAAAGGGTCAACAGAGTGAAATTTTTTCCTGAACAGGTCAGTTTGTGATTTGATTTATGCCTCAGGTCAAATCTGTGATTTCTGCCCATAGTTCTCAAGGGCATTCTTTGACTCCACCTTCTTCTTGTGCTCCTCGTCCTCTGACTTGTACTTCTCAGCCTCCTGCACCATCTTCTCGATCTCATCCTTGCTCAGCCTGCCCTTGTCATTTGTGATGGTGATCTTGTTCTTCTGCCCAGTGGTCTTGTCCTCGGCGGAGACGTTCAGAATGCCATTAGCATCAATGTCGAAGCAGACCGTGATCTGGGGCACACCCCTGGGGGCAGGAGGGATGCCGGAGAGCTCAAACTTGCCCAGCAGGTTGTTGTCGCGGGTCCTGGTCCTCTCGCCCTCATAAACCTGGATAAGGACACCAGGCTGGTTGTCAAAGTAGGTGGAGAAGACCTGCTCCTTCTTGGTGGGGATGGTGGTGTTCCTTGGAATCAAAACGGTCATGACACCTCCAGCAGTCTCCAGACCAAGAGAAAGAGGTGTGACATCAAGCAGCAGGAGGTCCTGGACCTTCTCATTGCCCTCTCCACTCAAGATGGCAGCCTGGACTGCAGCACCATAGGCAACAGCCTCATCCGGGTTGATGTTCTTGCACAACTCCTTGCCATTGAAGAAGTCCTGAAGCAGCTGCTGCACCCTTGGGATCCTGGTGGAGCCACCAACAAGGACAACATCATGGACAGTGCTCTTGTCCATCTTAGCATCCCTCAGGCACTTCTCAACAGGCTCCATGCACTTCCTGAAGAGATCCATGTTCAACTCCTCAAACCTGGCACGGGTGATGGTCGTGTAGAAGTCGATGCCCTCATACAACGAGTCAATCTCAATGGTGGTCTGCGCAATGGAGGAGAGGGTCCTCTTCGCCCGCTCACAAGCTGTCCTCAGCCCGCGGAGAACCCTGGGGTTGCCACTAATATCCTTCTTGTTCTTCCTCTTGAATTCTTGGACGAAGTGGTTGACCATTCTGTTGTCAAAGTCCTCACCACCAAGGTGAGTGTCACCAGCAGTGGACTTGACCTCAAAGATACCCTCTTCAATGGTGAGGAGGGAAACATCAAAGGTGCCACCACCAAGGTCAAAGATGAGAACATTCTTCTCACCAACACTGGTGGCCTTCTTATCAAGACCATAAGCAATAGCAGCAGCAGTTGGCTCGTTGATAATGCGCATAACATTCAGGCCTGCAATCACTCCAGCATCCTTGGTGGCCTGCCTCTGAGAGTCATTGAAGTAGGCAGGGACAGTGACAACAACATTCTTGATGGTGCTGCCAAGATACGCTTCAGCTATCTCACGCATCTTGATGAGGACCATGGAGGAGATCTCTTCAGCAGCAAACTCCTTCTCCTCACCCTTGTACTGAACAATCATAGGCTTGTCTCCAAGTCCAGCAATGACCTTGAAGGGCCAAAGCTTCATGTCACTCTGGACAGAAGGATCACTAACTCTCCTGCCAATGAGACGCTTGGCATCTACAGAGCAAATTATCATGTCAGCGACTTGAAATACCAATTTATCACAATGATGTATTGATAATTAATAATTAATAAAGAAAATAAGCAACAGAATATCAACCAAGCCTTATATAGATAATCAAACTTGAAATCAGTTCAGGAAATAAAATATATGGCAGTAATTAATCATCAGAAAACATGCAAAAGCTTATACAGAACAAAGCACGGTATGATCTACTGGTAAACTTGCCTAGTACAGAGACAAGGTGGACCCTTGAACGGAATAACAAACATTGATGCATAAAAGTCAATAATCAAGATGCTATACACATGCAAAAGCATAGAATAGGAAATTAGTAAAGTAGCCAGTGGCACAAGGTCCGTTCCCCCTTATTACATGCCATATTACAAAATGCGTAGACACAAAATAAGACCGTGTCAGATACCAGATGGTGGCAATAAAGAGCAACATAAATATTAAAGGGGTAAAAAATAACATTACAGAATTTTACCAAGTTAGCAACCAGTGATTTTTTGGAATAATCACTTATGTTGAACAAATGGGCTAATTTACATCACAGGTGCTAACTCCATGTTAAAAAAATCAAACAGGAAAGAAAAAACAGTTCAAAAAATAAGTTAAATGAATTAAGAGCTTTATGAAGTATATATCAGACGGTAGTGCTTGGTATTCCACTGATTATCATTTTATATTAAGTGATGCATCATCCACTTTGTTCAAGCTAGATGGCACAACTGAGATATTTTATTTGCCGTAAGGTACGAATTCATCCAGGTATAAAACCACATCTACAGTGTGAGTCCACATCTACTTTCGATTCTTTTTCTTACTGGCTTTGACAGTGCCATGTTTTCCCCTATAGAGGGATAGGGCAGAAACAAATAATTGCACCGTGATTGAACCAAGCTCCCGCATGCAAAAGTATCCACACATAAAAAACTATGCGCACGCACAGATCTATCTATTATATAATACAGCTACGGCGGGAACAGATTAAACTAAGCAACCAGCCACATGTAACCTGGCGCAGGTACAACTAGTCAACGAATCAAATCAACCGAAGCACGCGCTGACACCAGAACATATTGCAAAGGCTAAACTGTAACAAACCGTACAAAATCGATCTGAAGTGGCTGAACTAAGCTCAATCCGCGCACTAGACAGAGCCCCGATCGACAGATCTAAAGCGGATAAACAAGAGTAATGACGAAAGGTGGTGGATTGCTCACCGAAAACCGTGTTGACCGGGTTCATGGCGACCTGGTTCTTGGCCGCATCGCCGATGAGCCTCTCGGAGTCGGTGAAGGCGACGTAGGAGGGGGTGGTGCGGTTGCCCTGGTCATTGGCGATGATCTCAACTCGGTCGTGCTGCCACACGCCGACGCAGGAGTAGGTCGTGCCGAGATCGATCCCGATGGCGGGACCCTCGCCCTTGCCGGCCATTGCAGCTGTCGCTCGGTTTGGAAGTACGGCGGTGGTGCTGGCGGTGGCGGCGCTAGGGTTTTGGTGGTGGGAGGACTGGTAGAGGGGGTGAAACGGAGGCGGACGGCGGGCGTTTATAGCGGACGGGGAGGGGCTCTGGAAGGTTCCGACGGTGGCGTTCGCGGGCGTTGGGTTGTGATCGGACGGCGATGGGCGCGCGAGGCGTGGTTTCGTAGTTGTAGGCTTATAGGCCAATATTGGTCGTGTTTCTTTCCTTTTTCTCTTTTTCTGTTTTGGTATAAGGAAATACTAATTGGGTTTTGTTGGGCTGACCCCAGACAATTTCCCTGACGCCAATCATTCAAATCATTGGGCTGGCTGGCCTGTAACACAAACATGTTGCTCTCGGTTTTTTTTTTCTGGCTATCTCTCTTGGTTGGCTTTTTGAAGAGAGCTCCTCCTCGATGCTTTTTTTTTGCCTGAGAATTTTTCAATCTATTCATAGTCAATTATGTCAGTATAAAGAACACCAGAGGTAATAAAAAATACAATCAAGTCCGCGGACCACCTAACGATGACTACAAGCACTGGAGCGAGCCGAAGGCGCATCGCAATCGGCCCTCCCTTGCTGGAGCCGAACAAACCTTGTTGTAGTTGACAGTCGAGAAGTCGTCCTGCTAAGACTCCGTAGGACCAGTGCACCAAAGCAGCAACCATCCCGATGGAGAAAGTCGAAGATCGAAAGGATCAAACCTGTAAACATCCAAATGAAAACGAATTAACGGATCCACCGAAGACCAACACGCATTGAATTCCGTGAGATCCGACAGAACTACCCCACCACACGCCCTCCAATGACCCTAGCAGCATGCACGAGAATCTTCAAAGAAAAAAAGCAACATGCATGAGAGCTATGTTTTTTAGACATGTATAGTAAATCACTTACAACAAGACGTTAACTTCTCCCGGGTCAGGTGCAGCGCGAGTGGACCGGCCATTAGCGTAGGTTTCACCATACTCTAGGTTTTATTCCTGTTCTTTTTATTTTTCACTGGTTTTCTTTCGTTTATTTTTTAATGGCTATAACTTTGGTTTTCTTTGGTTTCTTTCTTTCTTTGATATATACTAATTTTATTTGGTTTTCTTCATTTCTCTTTCTTTTTCACTTGTTTTTTTTGTGTGTTTTTTCTTTCCTTTTTTCTGTTACTCTTTATGGTTTTCATTGGTTTTTCTTCGGTTTTACAACTTTTTGATTAACTTGTTTTGTTTTCTATGTGTTGTTTGTATCGTTTTTCTTGATTTATATGTATATTTTTCATGTACGCCTGAAACATTATTACTATACATGTTAAATAATTAAAATACACGATTATTATTATTGAAAATAAACTCTTTCGATGTCTAGATTTTTCTTATACAACAAGAACATTTTTTATACATGCTTAATTTTTTTTAATACATGATTAGCATTTTAAATACAATTATTAACATTTCTTTCAAATAAATATTTGATATATACATTTCTCATAAACATTGTACATTTTACGTATACATCTGGAACATTTATTTGATATACGTTTAATATTTTCTAACTACATGATGAATAACTTTTTATAATATCTCATACTTTTTTTATGAAATGCATGAACTTTTAAAATGTCACAGACAGTTTTTTATGCTATGAACATTTTTGACATACATTTGAAAATTTATTTTATATACATTTTTCTAAATATGATTAAATTTTGTTCGTAATGTCACATACATTTTTTAAGCACATGAATATTTACAAAATGTCACGAACATTTTCTAATATGGTATCAATTTTGTTAATTAAGCTAACAATTTTTTTGCATTTGTTACTATCTTTTTTCAAAATCACTGTTTTAATATTTTTATTTGTTTTATTTTTTGAAATAATGTACTTATAATATTTTAGAAAATATTAATAATAAAATAAAAAACATAAAAATGAACAAAGAAAAAACAAGAGAAAAGACGAACTTACATGTGACTAACCTGGGCCGGCCCTTTTCGCGACGCCTTAATGCGAGAGGTCGCTCAAACTCGCGTTAGGCGAGGTTTGTATAGGCGCCGTTAACCATTGACCCTAGAACGGGACCCTTCAAAGAAAACTTAAATCTCTACTTTTAGTGTCTCAGTTGATAGGTCGCGTTCCGGGTTTAATTTTCGTCCCATCTCTCCTGGTTTATTTTCGTCCTCCCTCCCACCTTCAATTCCCCCGCTCCCACCTTCTATTTTTGTTGGATTTTTTTCATCGGTTTTTTTCACCGATTTTTATTCGTCCCTCTCCCACTGGTTTTACAGTGCAGAGAAAACCATCCCCGCACGCCTCTCCACGATCCCTACCCGATTCACGCATCTCATCCTCCCTCCTGCACGAGCATCCGTCGCCGCCGGTGCGTTGGCTGCCTCCCTCCCCCATCGCCGGCCACCTCTCGCCCCTCATAGCCGGTCGCCTCCCTCCACTGGATGCCGACCACCTACTTCACCGCGCCGACCGCCTACATCCCAGCCGCCGTCCATGACCAGATCCGCACCGGTGTTCCCGCACCGACGTTCCCGCATCGGTGCCACCACGACCACACAGCGGCAGAGGAGTCCTCCTCCTCCCACCACCGCCGCCACCACCGCGCCCTCCTCCTTTCACCTCCACACCCATCCATCCCTCCCTGCTCGCGCCCGAAACTCTAGCCCGCGGGCGGCCATGGTGACCGAGCTCAGGATTTGCAGCATCTTCCTCTCCTCTGAGAGCAAGAGCGGCAACTTCCGCAAGGGTATGCCATGAATCCCTTCTCTTCTTCTGGCCTTCTTCATCTCCACATCTGATTCGTGTGTGTGGTCTATATATGCAGTCAGTTTGCTCCCTCCGATCTGCTCTGCATGCGTGAAGGGGCCCGGCCAAAGAGAAGCTGCTGCTGTTGCAGGTTCTTCCTCATCCCCGTTGTAGGTGGTAAGCCATATCCCTCTCCCTCCTTCTCTCTCACCCCCATCTTGTCTCTGTAGGCAAGCAGTCTGCATGTTAGCAGGCACATGAATCAATCAAAATACCTTTTTGATTGATATATACGTGTACTGAGAGGAGAACCATGTTAAAGAATCACAGTGTGTGATGTTATATTTCGTTTCCTGCAAAACTCCGAGGTTGCATTCATTTCCTTGAACAAATGTTTGAACCTTTTGCTGTAAAGTTGTAGATTGAATTTAGTTGTCACAACTTTTTTGGTTGTTGCTTGCCTGAATGAAATCAGTAGACATTATTCAGATAACTGCATTAGACGCTGTTGTGTGTAGTATTTGTTGGAAATACATACTGTATCGACAGACAAATGAAGTTTACTGAGAAATCTATGGTTTTGACCAATACGAGGATTGAGTACTCTTATCTCATTCATCATTACAAGTTGTATCTTTTAGAATTATGTGTTCGTACAGTTACCATTTACTGTCTATTATTTTCTACAGTAATTGTCAGGATTAGGTGTTTGTTGGTAATATAAAATGATAGATGTATAGAGTTCACTGAGAAATCCAAGGTTATGATCAAGATGATAGGTTAAAAATTAAGGATCAAGTACTCTTGTCTCATTAATCATTACAAGTTGTAATATTCAGGATTATCTCATACAGTGTTTATCAATATCCAGGATTAGGAAAAAAATGTACTCCTATCTTGCAACTTTGTTTCAGCTTTAGGCAAAGTGCACAGTTAAGAACCTCATGCTGCTGTGAGAGAAACTTAGAACAGTCTTTACTATCTTTTTTTCTTGACAATCGTATCTTGCCTGAATCAATTCAGTACTCATGTTCAGATAACTGAAACTAGACATTGTCTTGTAGTGGATGTGTAGAGTTCACCAAGAAATCCAAGGTTGTGAGCAAGACGGCAGCTTTAGAATTGATGATCAAGTACTCTTATCTCATTTATTACTACAAGTTTCACGATTCAGGAATAGAGCGTCCATCCGTGGCGCGGCCGCCTCCTTCCCCTCCCTCCACCACACGCCGCCTGCCGGATCTTGCTGTTGAGCGCATCGGCCCGCCATCTCCAACCACCCCCGTCTATGATCCGAGCCGACTACAGGGGAGCCACCACTGCCACCGAGGACAAGGTCGCCTGTGGAAACCACTGCTACCTCCGGTCCTTCGATCTCTCCCCTTCTCGCCACTCCTCACGGCCCGCTCCGCACGGCTCGGCCTTCTCGGCGGGGATTTGCTTTTTGGCGAAGAGAGGAGACTGCAGGAGCCCAACGATATATCTTAAAACAAACAATCTCAGCAGAAAAACATTAATCTCTATCTCTGCCTAATAATAAAGCGGCTATCGCTTGTGGTCATAAGTCGTCAGCGTTTTTGCAGAAAAGCCCCTGTATTTTTTGATATTCAACCCGTCATCCAAATCGAACCGATATGAAGGAAAAAACACAGTCACGTTCTACCTCGCGGCGCTCCGCCCTGCCCCACCCACCTCCTGCCAAGCCCCACACGCCGCCGGCCGCCTCATGCCCCCCTCCCCAATCGTCGGCCGGCTCCTGCCACGTCATGGGGAAAAAAGGGGCGCCCGCATCCTCCCACCCACACTCCTGCGCTCGCCTCGCCCCCACGGTTTCGCCTCGCTTGGCACCGGCGGCAGGCCATCCCGCCACCCGACTCGCCTCACCTGCAGCGGAGGCGGCCGGTGGCAGGTCGATCTCCCCTCCCCCTCCCCCACCATCCTCACCGCTCCCTCCCTTACCTCAGCCCGATCTAGACACCTAACCCCTCCCTCCCCTCTCTGAGCATAGCATGCTTCATCGGCGGCTCCTTCGGGCCGGATCAAGGCGCGGAGACCCATGCTCCCCTCATCTGGTCGGACAAAACAGAGAATATATTCCTTGCCTTTCTGCTACATGTACGAACTGAAGCTAACTGTGTACACTTTGGTTGCTTTTTTAGAGAGAAAACACTCTGGTTGCAGGTAGAGTTGGAAATCAAAGTCCATAGAGATGCATATGTCATGGGCGAATGCATGATGTAATTGAATCCAGTCGACCTTCAGACTTGGTTCTCTGCTGGGGTGAAGGGTGTGAAGTGTTTTGCCGAGATGCAGATTCAGAGGCCTTTTTCTTTCCAATTTGTACATGCTCTACAATTCAGAACTGGTTTTACTTTTCCTTAAAGAAACTGATTTAAATTTTTGCTGGCTCCTAAAGGGCGCTGGTTCAGGCCGATGTGCGCTTCGCCAAATGAAGGAGCAGGCATCCACTGAGAAGAAATTCATCTGAGCTCTCAAGTTGAAGTCAAACTGGCCAGCTAAGTTTCAAAGGTAACATCTACTCCCTCTGTCTCAAAATATAAGATTTTTTTGTCTATATATACTGAGATAGAGGGAGTATATAATACAGCAACTAAGATGATAGTTTGATGTGTAGACTGGAAGAAATCACACACAATAAATGCAGTTGGTATTTTGGAAATAAAGGCAGAGGTTTAAATTGAGAACTAGGACTAATTGGTTCAAAATTTATACATGTACCCAACATGAATACTGCAGTCTTTGTCATAAGATTTCCAATGGTACTGATTTTTTTCATCTGAATTATTATCTTTTAAAAGTAGAGCAAGAACAGGATGTTGTCTATCAGTTTGACCAAGGGCAAAATTTCATTTGGCATCAATATATCTATTTCGAGATAGAAAGAATTTGAGGATAATCATGTTCCAGTATGAGACGTGGCTCAACGATAATTGCATCCCCAATGCCAAGCCCACCGAGTTCACTAAAAGCAATAAGCAGGAGATCACCATGACGCATATCGCCATCACATTCAGACCCAAATATCTGGGAGCTGAGGTGTGGACATGATTAACAGGGCAGGGCAAAGTCAAGCCCCAGGGTGGTGGTGACGACAATGGTGGCCTACACGCTACGGGGCTAGCAGCGTGGCAGGCAATAGTGCGCGGCATTTCAAGGTGGTGTGCGTGGCCAGTGCTCGTGGCGACTGTGGATGATGAAGTACTGGACCTGCGGTGAATGACCATCCGCAAGATCTACATCATCATCTTTGGGTCAGTTCACCTTGAAAGCCATTCGGTGATACGAGGTTGTTCGAATATTATGTTTTCTGATTTTTGCACATGGGACTGTTAGTGCTAATGCTACAACTGAAACCTAAAAATTTCTACTTACCAGTTACCATGCACGACCAACTATGGTGCCAAGAGTTGACATCCAGCTTGCACACATTAGCAGTAATTTCTACACACATTTGAAATTGTCTTATTGGGATAAAATAAAGTATTTTCCACGGGATTCACATTTTCCAGAGTGATGGTTTGAGGTCTGTTAGTAACTTTTTCTTAAGTGTGGTTATTGTCTCTTTAACATCGGGTATCCCCTGATCTTCATTTTAGTTGCTCTCCTCGAAGACATGGTCACTTTTTTTCTTGAAAAAGAGAAGACATGTCACGTCTATAAATGTTATTAAAGTTTGACATGGTTTTGTTTTTATAAATGGGTGATCTACACTACTCCGCTGCACCTTATGTGCTCTTGTATTATCAGGAGATTTTGTTGGACGTCCTTCCAATTGCTGAATCTAGAGATAAATGTGCACTGTTTTACACATATTGTCAACCCAGATAAACAAGATTTATGAGATCCCTGAGTTTTTGTGGTGGCATGGAGCCGCGAAGCGTTTCTTCCCTGTGTCACCCTAACATCTTAATAAGAACTCATGTGAAGGTTAGCCCAGCCTCCCTGAAACTTACATTCACATCACATTCTCAACTGAGATGATGACCTAGATCTATGTATGTTTTATGTGGATGAACAACAAACAAATTAAGTCTTGTTCACGTCCGTCCTCATGTGCGCATGTAGTTCTGTTCTAGGATTTCATCTCTGCACTCCATTTTGCATATGGATATAAATACTTAGGCAAGACCGACCTTATATGAATAAATACTAGGACCGACTCATTTTTCCTTATGGGTTCAGTCAATTCTATGTCATTTCTGAATTTGCCGACTCAAGGAAAAAGAATCTCCACTGTGAGCAGTGCTCTATTGGTTTGGATGTACAACTCTGAATTTTCAGATATGGTGAGATGTGACTTTGTGCTTCAGTGACATCTTCAAGAAATACTAGCGCATCTATACAAGATCAAACATAAAGGCGATTGCGAAATTGGTGTGTTTTACTTTTGTTTTGAGGGGATTTGTTGTGTAATGGGAAAAGGACACTACTATTGGAGTGAGACCCATTATTCTATTGGGATACAACCAAAATCAGGGTGAGACCAGATGCTTATACCAAAATATTCAGTTTAGTGAGCATAATTGAATCTTCTCTCCCGTTGCAACGCACGGGCATGTTTGCTAGTTACTTATCAACAAAGTAGTCATTGAATTGGTAAGTTTTGTCTAAAGGCCTCAACTTCTCAGCATATTCCAAATTATGATGTCACATGTTCTGCACTTAAGAGCTGAATACATCAATCGATCGTCGAATCAGAGCCAGTGAATTAGTTTACACCTCTACTATCACTTCACTATCCATTACAGCTTGGGAGTGATACTCTCTAGGAAACCACTTAACTGTTATGTCCATTCATAACCTAGCAAATAGAACAAGAAAGTACTCCCAGTTTACAGAGGGAGTACGCATTAGATTCTGTGAACTCCAGTATGGGACACTAGAACTTTTCAACTATGTCACTGGCAGAGGCGCACAGTAGTTAGTTCATGCCATATAAAACAATTGACTGATTTTCACCTAGAAATTGCAATACCTAAGAATATTTTGGTCATGGAGTGTTGGTTAGAGACGTTGAATTGCATCTAAAAGGATAACGCAAACAAACAATAAGCCATGGGAAATTCTGTTGGGAAACATATATACAATTTACTTGGAAATGATAACATAGGCTTCAGAGTTCAGAATAGCAGCACTAGATGCTAGACATGCAATAAGTGAATGAAAAGGGTTTATATTTGGGGGAAAAGAGGAAATGGTGGTAGTGTTAGCACCAAAACTGAGATAGAAGTTATTAGTGGATACTTCCTGTGTAACCAATATTCTAAAAGTGTTGACTCAAATGAAAAATAGAGATTGTATGGAGAACTCATATAGTAAAAACTATATCTAGTTGGGAAAACTCATATATATATTCTTCCATAGTGTTCTTTCTGCACTTAAAGGCATATATATCTAATTACTACTGTAAAAACTATAAAAGATGGGAAATATATAGGGACAACAATCATATTATCATGGTACCTTAAAGGCTTAGAGACTTTGGAAAAATCTTTCTTGTCCAACAACTCGCCTCGGGAAAAATTCATGCTTGATGAGGCTTTCTTTAAAACAATGTCCAAGTCCAATAACGTCCAAAGCCCATGATTTCCATCGGAATTCCTGTAGCAACTTGTCGTTGTTGTCGCATTGGAACATGTGACGTGCGGATTTATTGTAGACCAACACATCTCCCTCATGGGACAAAACCATATGTTCTGTATCTGCGAGGTTACATAAGCTCTCTACCGGGAATTTAACATGATACTTGAATGACCACGACTCTTTCTCGTAGTCCTACAACACCCAGATTCTGGCAACTGTCCTTCTATCGTCAAAGCAGCTGAAGCCAATCGAATCTTCCATGTCGCTAAAGCGAGTGCAGAAGCTGGTAGCACCAGCCGGGCAACGCATGAATCTGAATGACTCTGGCAACGTATTGAAAACGACTATGCCAGCATCATGGTGAACCCAAGCATGATCCCATGAAGGCAGCTACGAAACTTGATGGGTGGGGCCAAATTAGTAGGATCAATTGTGCGTGCGGCCAACATAGCTTTCTCGATGGCAGGGGTATCTGAAGGAACTCCAATGCACGTCTGCGAGCCCCTTCGTCCTACCATAATGACATAGTAGGTAGCTTGGTGTATCAGTTCCCAATACAAGATGCGGTACTCGCGGGACGGGCAGTGCAGGTACATCGCGGCGATGTTGATGAGACTACTGTTGGGGAGGCCTGGAAGTGGAGCGCACTGACGCGTGGCCGGGTTACAGATGCTGAAGCGGTCATTGGGGGGGGGATTGAGGAGGAGGAGGCCGTCACAGGATGCCTGATACGTCTCCAACGTATCTCTAATTTTTGATTTCTCCATGCTATATTATCTATTGTTTTAGACTATATTGGGCTTTATTTTCCACTTCTATATTACTTTCGGGACTAACCTATTAACCGGAGGCCCAGCCCAGAATTGCTGTTTTTTTTGCCTATTTCAGTGTTTCGAAGAAACGGAAAATCAACCGGAGTCCAAACGGAATAAAACCTTCGGGAACGTGATTTTATCACCGAACGTGATCCAGGAGACTTGGACCCTGCTCCAAGGAACAAAAGAGGCGGTCACGAGGGTGGGGGGCGCGCCCCCTGCCTCATGGACCCCTCGGTGCTCCACCGACGTACTTCTTCCTCCTATATATACACACGTACCCCCAAACGATCAGAACAGGAGCCAAAAACCTAATTCCACCGCTGAAATTTTCTGTATCCACGAGATCCCATCTTGGGGCCTGTTCCGGAGCTCCGCCGGAAGAGGGCCGTCATCACGGAGGGCTTCTACATCATCCTAGCCTCTCCGATGAAGTGGGAGTAGTTTACCTCAGGCCTTCGGATCCATAGTTAGTAGCTAGATGGCTTCTTCTCTCTCTTTGAATCTCAATACAAAGTTCTCCACCTCTCTTGTGGAGATCTATTCGATGTAATCTTCTTTTTGCGGTGTGTTTGTTGAGACCGATGAATTGTGGGTTTATGATCAAGTCTATCTATGAATAATATTTGAATCTTCTCTGAATTCCTTTATGTATGATTGGTTATCTTTGCAAGTCTCTTCGAATTATTCGTTTGGTTTGGCCAACTAGATTGGTAGTTCTTGCCATGGGAGAAGTGCTTAGCTTTGGGTTCGATCTTGCGGTGTCCTTTCCCAGTGACAGAAGGGGCAGCAAGGCACGTATTGCATCGTTGCCATCGAGGATAACAAGATGGGGTTTATTTCATATTGCATTAATTTATCTCTCTACATCATGTCATCTTGCTTAAGGCGTTACTCTGTTTTTAACTTAATACTCTAGATGCATGCTGGATAGCGGTCGATGAGTGGAGTAATAGTAGTAGATGCAGAATCGTTCGGTCTACTTGTCACGGACGTGATGCCTATATACATGATCATGCCTAGATATTCTCATAACTATGCTCAATTCTGTCAATTGCTCAACAGTAATTTGTTCACCCACCGTAGAATACTTATGCTCTTGAGAGAAGCCACTAGTGAAACCTATGGCCCCGGGTCTATTCTCATCATATCAATCTCCATCACTTTAATCTTGCTTTGCTTTTTACTTTGCCTTTACTTTTTACTTTGCATCTTTATACCAAAAATACCAAAAATATTATATCTATCAGATCTCACTCTCGTAAGTGACCGTGAAGGGATTGACAACCCCTAATCGCGTTGGTTGGGAGTAGCTATCGTTTTGTGCAGGTACGAGGGACTTGAGCGTGGCCTCCTACTGGATTGACACCTTGTTCTCAAAAACTGAGGGAAATACTTACGCTACTCTACTGCATCATCCCTTCCTCTTCGGGGAAAACCAACGCAAGCTCAAGACGTAGCAAGCAGGATTTTTGGCGCCGTTGCCGGGGAGTCTACCCAAAAAGTCAACATACCAAGTACCCATCACAATCCCTATCTCTCGCATTACATTATTTGCCATTTGCCTCTCGTTTTCCTCTCCCCCACTTCACCCTTGCCATTTTATTCGCCCTCTCTCTCTATCCTCCCTCTCTGTTTGCCTCTTTTCCCTCGCCATGTCAGAACCAAAAAGAGTTGGGGGTTCTCTCCCAAGTTCTAGTGCTTCAGACAATCCTGCTATCTTATCTAAACTCATAAATCGGAATGCTATAGAACAACTTGCCGGAGTTATCAATGAGAACCTTAGTAATTTTGATGAAGATGATTCTAGAATTTTTCGTTATTTACTTGATAAATCTTTGAAAGATGCTTGGGATAGGTTGTTAAGGATCCGGGCTAGCTATGTACCCCAATATCAGATTGAGGTTTACTTAAAAAGCTTTTATGTTGGGCTACCCGCTTCGTTCAAACAAGTTTTAGATTCTATTTTCGAGGGGGTTTTCTTGAAGGGGACCCCATAGATACCTATGAGAGGATGAAAACTATATTTGGGCACCCCATTAATGAGAAAACTGAAATCACATCTCTCTTGCTTTCTTACCAAAACGAATCTATTAAAGAGATAAAAGCTAGCCTAGATGCCAATTTCCGCAACATTCTTAATCTTTCTTCTACCATTAATGGACATGTACTCTGTCAAAATAGAAAGATTAATTACATAGATAACAAGTTTGCTCTCTTTTTCTCTAAAGCCAAAGATGGCAATACCTAGATCTATCCTCACTTTTATGCCTAGCTAGGGGCGTTAAACGATAGCGCTTGTTGGGAGGCAACCCAATTTTATTTTTATTCCTTGCTTTTTGCTCCTTCTTAGTAATAAATAAATTATTTAGCCTCTGTTTTGGTTGTGTTTCTTTGAGTTTAATTACTGTTTGTGCCAAGTAGAACTGTTGGGAAGACTTGGGGAAAGTCTTGTTGAACTTCCTGTAAAAAATAGAAACTTTAGCACTCACGAGAACTGCTGTCATTTTTATTTGAAGAGTGATATTTAGTTAATTCTTTTTGCAGATGATTAATAGATAGATTCTCATGTCCAGAAATTTATTTTAGAATTTTTGGGGTTCCAGATCTTGCGCTAGCTACAGATTACTACAGACTGTTCTGTTTTTGACAGATTCTGTTTTTCGTGTGTTGTTTGCTTATTTTGATGAATCTATGGCTAGTAAAATAGTTTATAATCCATAGAGAAGTTGGAATACAGTAGGTTTAACACCAATATAAATAAAAAATGAGTTCATTATAGTACCTTGAAGTAGTCTTTTGTTTTCTTTCGCTAACGGAGCTCACGAGTTTTCTATTTTGAGTTTTGTGTTGTGAAGTTTTCAAGTTTTGGGTGAATTCTTTTGATGGATCATGGAACAAGGAGTGGCAAGAGCCTAAGCTTGGGGATTCCCATGGCACCCCCAAGATAATCCAAGGACACCAAAAATTCAATGCTTGGGTATGCCCCGGAAGGCATCCCCTCTTTCGTCCACTTCCATCGGTAATTTACTTGGAGCTATATTTTTATTCACCAACATGATATGTGTTTTGCTTGGAGCGTCTTGTATTATTTGTGTCTTTGTGTCTTAGTATGCCACAATCATCCTTGCTGTACACACCTTTTGAGAGAGCCATACATGAATTAAAATTTGATAGAATACTCTATGTGCTTCACTTATATCTTTTGAGCTAAGTAGTTTTGCTCTATGTGCTTCACTTATATCTTTTAAGCGTTATAATTTTGCTCTATGTGCTTCAGTTAGATCTTTTAGAGCACGGTGGTGGATTTGTTTTAAAGAAACTATTGATCTCTCATGCTTCACTTAAATTATTTTGAGAGTCTCTTAATAGCATGGTAATTTGCTTAATAATAATATGCTTGGTATTCAAGATTTGTGAAACTTTCTTTTGAGTGTGTTGAATACTAAGAAAAGATTGAAGCATGATAATTGTTTTGAGATATGGAGGTGATAATATTAAAGTCATGCTAGTTGAGTAGTTGTGAATTTAAAGAATACTTGTGTTAAAGTTTGTGATTCTCGTAGCATGCACGTATGGTGAACCGTTATGTGATGAAGTCGGAGCATGTTTTATTTATTGATTGTCTTCCTTATGAATGGCGGTCGGGGACGAGCGATGGTCTTTTCCTACCAATATACCCCCCTAGGAGCATGCGCGTGATACTTTGCTTTGATAACTTCGAGATTTTTGCAATAAGTATATGAGTTCTTTACGACTAATGTTGAGTCCATGGATTATACACACTCTCACCCTTCCACCTTTGCTAGCCTCTCTAATACCGTGCACCTTTCACCGGTATCATACACCTACCATATACCTTCCTCAAAACAGCCACCATCCTACCTATTATGGCATTTCCATAGCCATTCCGAGATATATTGCCATGCAACTTTCTACCATCTTGTTCATCATGACACACTCCATCATTGTCATATTGCATATCCTGGTACACCGCCGGAGGCATTCATATAGAGTCATATTTTGTTCTAAGTATTGAGTTCTAAGAAAAATAAAAGTGTGATGATCATCATTATTAGAGCATTGTCCCAAGTGAGGAAAGAACGATGGAGAGTATGATTCCCCCATAAGTCGGGATGAGACTCCGGACGAAAAATAAATAAAAGAGGCCAAAGAAGCCCAAATAAAAAGAGGCCATAAATAAAAAAAGAGAAAAGGCCCAATAAAAAATATAAAAAATGAGGGAAAAGAGAGAAGGGACAACGTTACTATTCTCTTACCACACTTGTGCTTCAAAGTAGCACCATGATCTTCATAGTAGAGAGTCTCTCATGTTATCACTTTCATATACTAGTGGGAATTTTACATTATAGAACTTGGCTTGTATATTCCAATGATGGGCTTCCTCAAATTGCCCTAGGTCTTCATAAGCAAGCAAGTTGGATGCACACCCACTTAGTTTCTTTTTGAGCTTTCATATACTTATAGCTCTAGTGCATCCGTTGCATGGCAATTCCTACTCACTCACATTGATATCTATTGATGGGCATCTCCATAGCCCGTTGATACGCCTAGTTGATGTGAGACTATCTTCTCCTTTTGTCTTCTCCACAACCACCATTCTATTCCACCTATAGTGCTATATCCATGGCTCACGCTCATGTATTGCGTGAAGATTGAAAAAGTTTTGAAAAAGTTAAGAGTATGAAACAATTGCTTGGCTTGTCATCGGGGTTGTGCATGATTTAAATACTTTGCGTGGTGAAGATAGAGCATAGCCAGACTATATGATTTTGTAGGGATAACTTTCTTTGGCCATGTTATTTTGAGAAGACATAATTGCTTTGTTAGTATGCTTGAAGTATTATTATTTTTATGTCAATATGAACTTTTGTCTTGAATCTTTCAAATCTGAATATTCATATCACAATTAAGAAGATTTGCATTGAAATTATGCCAAGTAGCACTCCGCATCAAAAATTCTCTTTTTATCATTTACCTACTCGAGGACGAGCAGGAATTAAGCTTGGGGATGCCTGATACGTCTCCAACGTATCTCTAATTTTTGATTGCTCCATGCTATATTATCTACTGTTTTGGACTATATTGCGCTTTACTTTCCACTTTTATATTACTTTTGGGACTAACCTATTAACCGAAGGCCCAGCCCAGAATTGTTGTTTTTTTGCCTATTTTAGTGTTTCGAAGAAACGGAATATCAACCGGAGTCCAAACGGAATAAAACCTTCAGGAACGTGATTTTATCACCGAACGTGATCCAGGAGACTTGGACCCTGCTCCAAGGAACAAAAGAGGCGGTCACGAGCGTGGGGGGCGCCCCCTGCCTCATGGGCCCCTCGGTGCTCCACCGACGTACTTCTTCCTCCTATATATACACACGTACCCCCAAACGATCAGAATAGGAGCCAAAAACCTAATTCCACCGCCGCAACTTTCTGTATCCACGAGATCCCATCTTGGGGCCTGTTCCGGAGCTCCGCCGGAAGAGGGCCGTCATCACGGAGGGCTTCTACATCATCCTAGCCTCCCCGATGAAGTGTGAGTAGTTTACCTCAGACCTTCGGGTCCATAGTTAGTAGCTAGATGGCTTCTTCTCTCTTTGAATCTCAATACAAAGTTCTCCCCCTCTCTTGTGGAGATCTATTCGATGTAATCTTCTTTTTGCGGTGTGTTGGTTGAGACCGATGAATTGTGGGTTTATGATCAAGTCTATCTATGAATAATATTTGAATCTTCTCTGAATTCTTTTATGTATGATTGGTTATCTTTGCAAGTCTCTTCGAATTATCCGTTTGGTTTGGCCAACTAGATTGGTAGTTCTTGCCATGGGAGAAGTGCTTAGCTTTGGGTTCGATCTTGCGGTGTCCTTTCCCAGTGACAGAAGGGGCAGCAAGGCACGTATTGCATCGTTGCCATCGAGGATAACAAGATGGGGTTTATTTCATATTGCATGAATTTATCTCTCTACATCATGTCATCTTGCTTAAGGCGTTACTCTGTTTTTAACTTAATACTCTAGATGCATGCTGGATAGCGGTCGATGAGTGGAGTAATAGTAGTAGATGCAGAATCGTTTCGGTCTACTTGTCACGGACGTGATGCCTATATACATGATCATGCCTAGATATTCTCATAACTATGCTCAATTCTGTCAATTGCTCAACAGTAATTTGTTCACCCACCGTAGAATACTTATGCTCTTGAGAGAAGCCACTAGTGAAACCTATGGCCCCCGGGTCTATTCTCATCATATCAATCTCCATCACTTTAATCTTGCTTTGCTTTTTACTTTGCCTTTACTTTTTACTTTGCATCTTTATACCAAAAATACCAAAAATATTATATCTATCAGATCTCACTCTCGTAAGTGACCGTGAAGGGATTGACAACCCCTAATCGCGTTGGTTGCGAGTAGCTATCGTTTTGTGCAGGTATGAGGGACTTGAGCGTGGCCTCCTACTGGATTGATACATTGGTTCTCAAAAACTGAGGGAAATACTTACGCTACTCTGCTGCATCATCCCTTCCTCTTCGGGGAAAACCAACGCAAGCTCAAGACGTAGTAAGAAGGATTTCTGGCGCCGTTGCCGGGGAGTCTACGCAAAAAGTCAACATACCAAGTACCCATCACAATCCCTATCTCTCGCATTACATTATTTGCCATTTGCCTCTCGTTTTCCTCTCCCCCACTTCACCCTTGCTGTTTTATTCGCCCTCTCTCTCTATCCTCCCTCTCTGTTTGCCTCTTTTCCCTCGCCATGTCAGAACCAAAAAGAGTTGGGGATTCTCTCCCAAGTTCTAGTGCTTTAGACAATCCTGCTATCTTATCTAAACTCATAAATCGGAATGCTATAGAACAACTTGCCGGAGTTATCAATGAGAACCTTAGTAATTTTGATGAAGATGATTCTAGAATTTTTTGTTATTTACTTGATGAATCTTTGAAAGATGCTTGGGATAGGCTGTTAAGGATCCGGGCTAGCTATGTACCCCAATATCAAATTGAGGTTTACTTAAAAAGCTTTTATGTTGGGCTACCCGCTTCGTTCAAACAAGTTTTAGATTCTATTTTCGAGGGGGTTTTTCTTGAAGGGGACCCCATAGATACCTATGAGAGGATGAAAACTATATTTGGGCACCCCATTAATAAGAAAACTAAAATCACATCTCTCTTGCTTTCTTACCAAAACGAATCTATTAAAGAGATAAAAGCTAGCCTAGATGCCAATTTCCGCAACATTCTTAATCTTTCTTCTACCATTAATGGACATGTACTCTGTCAAAATAGAAAGATTAATTCCATAGATAACAAGTTTGCTCTCTTTTTCTCTAAAGCCAAAGATGGCAATACCTAGATCTATCCTCGCTTTTATGCCTAGCTAGGGGCGTTAAACGATAGCGCTTGTTGGGAGGCAACCCAATTTTATTTTTATTCCTTGCTTTTTGCTCCTGCTTAGTAATAAATAAATTATTTAGCCTCTGTTTTGGTTGTGTTTTTTGTGTTTAATTAGTGTTTGTGCCAAGTAGAACCGTTGGGAAGACTTGGGGAAAGTCTTGTTGAACTTGCTGTAAAAAACAGAAACTTTAGCGCTCACGAGAACTGCTGTCATTTTTATTTGAAGAGTGATATTTAGTTAATTCTTTTTGCAGATGATTAATAGATAAATTCCTCACGTCCAGCAATTTATTTTAGAATTTTTGGGGTTCCAGATCTTGCGCTAGCTACAGATTACTACAGACTGTTCTGTTTTTGACAGATTCTGTTTTTCGTGTGTTGTTTGCTTATTTTGATGAATCTATGGCTAGTAAAATAGTTTATAATCCATAGAGAAGTTGGAATACAGTAGGTTTAACACCAATATAAATAAAGAATGAGTTCATTACAGTACCTTGAAGTGGTCTTTTGTTTTCTTTCGCTAACGGAGCTCACGAGTTTTCTATTTTGAGTTTTGTGTTGTGAAGTTTTCAAGTTTTGGGTGAATTCTTTTGATGGATCATGGAACAAGGAGTGGCAAGAGCCTAAGCTTGGGGATGCCCATGGCACCCCCAAGATAATCCAAGGACACCAAAAAGTCAAAGCTTGGGGATGCCCCGGAAGGCATCCCCTCTTTCGTCCACTTCCATCGGTAATTTACTTGGAGCTATATTTTTATTCACCAACATGATATGTGTTTTGCTTGGAGCGTCTTGTATTATTTGTGTCTTTGTGTCTTAGTATGCCACAATCATCCTTTCTGTACACACCTTTTGAGAGAGCCATACATGAATTAAAATTTGATAGAATACTCTATGTGCTTCACTTATATCTTTTGAGCTAAGTAGTTTTGCTCTATGTGCTTCACTTATATCTTTTGAGCGTTATAATTTTGCTCTATGTGCTTCACTTAGATCTTTTAGAGCACGGTGGTGGATTTGTTTTAAAGAAACTATTGATCTCTCATGCTTCACTTAAATTATTTTGAGAGTCTCTTAATAGCATGGTAATTTGCTTAATAATAATATGCTTGGTATTCAAGATTTGTGAAACTTTCTTTTGAGTGTGTTGAATACTAAGAAAAGATTGAAGCATGATAATTGTTTTGAGATATGGAGGTGATAATATTAAAGTCATGCTAGTTGAGTAGTTGTGAATTTAAAGAATACTTGTGTTAAAGTTTGTGATTCCCGTAGCATGCACGTATGGTGAACCGTTATGTGATGAAGTTGGAGCATGTTTTATTTATTGATTGTCTTCCTCATGAGTGGCGGTCGGGGACGAGCGATGGTCTTTTCCTACCAATCTATCCCCCTAGGAGCATGCACGTGATACTTTGCTTTGATAACTTCGAGATTTTTGCAATAAGTATATGAGTTCTTTATGACTAATGTTGAGTCCATGGATTATACGCACTCTCACCCTTCCACCTTTGCTAGCCTCTCTAATACCGCGCACCTTTCGCCGGTATCATACACCTACCATATACCTTCCTCAAAACAGCCACCATACCTACCTATTATGGCATTTCCATAGCCATTCCGAGATATATTGCCATGCAACTTTCCACCATCTAGTTCATCATGACACACTCCATCATTGTCATATTGCATATCCCGGTACACCGTCGGAGGCATTCATATAGAGTCATATTTTGTTCTAAGTATTGAGTTGTAAGAAAAATAAAAGTGTGATGATCATCATTATTAGAGCATTGTCCCAAGTGAGGAAAAACGATGTTGACTATGATTCCCCCATAAGTCGGGATGAGACTCCGGACGAAAAATAAATAAAAGAGGCCAAAGAAGCCCAAATAAAAAGAGGCCATAAAATAAAAAAAAGAGAAAAGGCCCAAATAAAAAAATATAAAAAAATGAGGGAAAAGAGAGAAGGGACAATGTTACTATTCTCTTACCACACTTGTGCTTCAAAGTAGCACCATGATCTTCATAGTAGAGAGTCTCTCATGTTATCACTTTCATATACTAGTGGGAATTTTACATTATAGAACTTGGCTTGTATATTCCAATGATGGGCTTCCTCAAATTGCCCTAGGTCTTCATGAGCAAGCAAGTTGGATGCACACCCACTTAGTTTCTTTTTGAGCTTTCATATACTTATAGCTCTAGTGCATACGTTGCATGGCAATTCCTACTCACTCACATTGATATCTATTGATGGGCATCTCCATAGCCCGTTGATACGCCTAGTTGATGTGAGACTATCTTCTCCTTTTTGTCTTCTCCACAACCACCATTCTATTCCACCTATAGTGCTATATCCATGGCTCACGCTCATGTATTGCGTGAAGATTGAAAAAGTTTTGAAAAAGTTAGAGTATGAAACAATTGCTTGGCTTGTCATCGGGGTTGTGCATGATATAAATACTTTGTGTGGTGAAGATAGAGCATAGCCAGACTATATGATTTTGTAGGGATAACTTTCTTTGGCCATGTTATTTTGAGAAGACATAATTGCTTTGTTAGTATGCTTGAAGTATTATTATTTTTATGTCAATATGAACTTTTGTCTTGAATCTTTCGAATCTGAATATTCATATCACAATTAAGAAGATTTGCATTGAAATTATGCCAAGTAGCACTCCACATCAAAAATTCTCTTTTTATCATTTACCTACTCGAGGACGAGCAGGAATTAAGCTTGGGGATGCCTGATATGTCTCCAACATATCTCTAATTTTTGATTGCTCCATGCTATATTATCTACTGTTTTGGACTATATTGGGCTTTATTTTCCACTTTTATATTACTTTTGGGACTAACCTATTAACCGGAGGCCCAACCCAGAATTGTTGTTTTTTTTGCCTATTTTAGTGTTTCGAAGAAACGGAATATCAACCGGAGTCCAAATGGAATAAAACCTTCGGGAACGTGATTTTATCACCGAACGTGATCCAGGAGACTTGGACCCTGCTCCAAGGAACAAAAGAGGCGGTCACGAGGGTGGGGGGCGCCCCCCTGCCTCATGGGCCCCTCGGTGCTCCACCGACGTACTTCTTCCTCCTATATATACACACGTACCCCCAAACGATCAGAATAGGAGCCAAAAACCTAATTCCACCGCCGCAACTTTCTGTATCCACGAGATCCCATCTTGGGGCCTGTTCCGGAGCTCCGCCGGAAGAGGACCGTCATCACGGAGGGCTTCTACATCATCCTAGCCTCCCCGATGAAGTGTGAGTAGTTTACCTCAGACCTTCGGGTCCATAGTTAGTAGCTAGATGGCTTCTTCTCTCTCTTTGAATCTCAATACAAAGTTCTCCCCCTCTCTTGTGGAGATCTATTCGATGTAATCTTCTTTTTGCGGTGTGTTTGTTGAGACCGATGAATTGTGGGTTTATGATCAAGTCTATCTATGAATAATATTTGAATCTTCTCTGAATTCTTTTATGTATGATTGGTTATCTTTGCAAGTCTCTTCGAATTATCCGTTTGGTTTGGCCAACTAGATTGGTAGTTCTTGCCATGGGAGAAGTGCTTAGCTTTGGGTTCGATCTTGCGGTGTCCTTTCCCAGTGACAGAAGGGGCAGCAAGGCACGTATTGCATCGTTGCCATCGAGGATAACAAGATGGGGTTTATTTCATATTGCATGAATTTATCTCTCTACATCATGTCATCTTGCTTAAGGCGTTACTCTGTTTTTAACTTAATACTCTAGATGCATGCTGGATAGCGGTCGATGAGTGGAGTAATAGTAGTAGATGCAGAATCGTTTCGGTCTACTTGTCACGGACGTGATGCCTATATACATGATCATGCCTAGATATTCTCATAACTATGCTCAATTCTGTCAATTGCTCAACAGTAATTTGTTCTCCCACCGTAGAATACTTATGCTCTTGAGAGAAGCCACTAGTGAAACCTATGGCCCCCGGGTCTATTCTCATCATATCAATCTCCATCACTTTAATCTTGCTTTGCTTTTTTACTTTGCTTTTACTTTTCACTTTGCATCTTTATATCAAAAATACCAAAAAATATTATATCTATCAGATCTCACTCTCGTAAGTGACCGTGAAGGCATTGACAACCCCTAATCGTTTTGGTTGCGAGTAGCTATCGTTTTGTGCAGGTACGAGGGACTTGAGTGTGCCTCCTACTGGATTGATACCTTGGTTCTCAAAAACCGAGGGGAATACTTACGCTACTCTGCTGCATCATCCCTTCCTCTTCGGGGAAAACCAATGCAAGCTCAAGACGTAGCAAATGCGTGCAGCTGGAAGCCATGGTAGTCATGGAACCCGAGGACAGGCCGGCTGTGCTTGGAGATTGATAAGCCGTCTTGTGTGGTGGGCGTGCCGTTGAGCACGACAAGGGGGTAGCGACAGCTGGCGCCGGTGGTGGGCGACGATGAAATCAGGGACGGAGGTGAGGCCGCGCCAGGAGCGGCAGACTGCGCGGCAACGGAGGATCTCCTTGGCTGGAAGGCGGACAAATATCTCCCACACTAGGATCTACTCCGGCAGGTCGAGGGCTACACAGTGGCTGCGCATCCACTTGGGTGCTCCTGCAGTCACCTCCTCACGCTGGACCGCAAAGCTTTGTTTGGTGGCTAGGGCTAATCCCTACTCGATGGTGGATGGATGGTTGTGGGTTAGGAGAGAGATGACAAGTATCCGCCGGCTGGGCCACCTCGCAGTCGACCGCAACCGCGGTCGCGACGAGAATGTCGTCCGGGGCATGGTAACCAGAAGCAAGCGCAAAACCCTAGGTCACGGCCTTGCGCACACACGGATGCGCCGCCGCCTAGATTGATACTTGGGTCAGGCTTTGTGCGGTGCATGTGGATGTGGTGAAAGGAGGAACGGATCCGTCGGCCTGGACTGGCTCGTGGCACTAGGTGTGGTGGTGTGCTGAGCTCGAGATCAAGATGGGTGTATGATTTGGTTCACTATAAAGATGGGCCTGTTATCCCCAACTGGGAGGGAGAAGGACCGTACCTGTCATAAGATTTCAAATGGTACTGATTTTTTCATCTGAATTATTTTCTTTTAAAAGTAGAGCAAGAACAGGATGTTGTCTATCAGTTTTAACCAAGGGCGAAATTTCGTTTGGCATCAATATATCTATTTCGAGATAGAAAGAATTTGAGGATCATCATGTTCCAGTATGAGACGTGGCTCAACGATAATTGCATCCCCAATGCCAAGCCCACCGAGTTCACTAAAAGCAATAAGCAGGAGATCACCATGATGCATATCGCCATCACATTCATACCCAAATATCTTGGAGCTGGGTGTGGACATGATTAATAGGGTAGGGCAAAGTCAAGCCCCAGGGTGGTGGCGACGGCAATGGCGGCTTGCACGCTACGGGGCTAGCAGCGTGGCAGGCAGTAGTGCGCATCATTTCATGGTGGTGCGCGTGGCCAGTGCTCGTGGCGACTATGGATGATGAAGTACTGGACCTGCGGTGAATGACCATCCGCAAGATCTACATCATCATCTTTGGGTTAGTTCACCTTGAAAGCCATTCGGTGATACGAGGTTGTTCGAATATTATGTTTTCTGATTTTTGCACATGCGACTGTTAGTGCTGATTCTACAACTGAAACCTAAAAATTTCTACTTACTAGTTACCATGCACGACCAACTATGGTGCCAAGAGTTGACATCCAGCTTGCACACATTAGCAGTAATTTCTACACATGTTTGAAACTGTCTTATTGGGATAAAATAAAGTACTTTCCACGGGATTCACAGTTTCCAGAGTGATGGTTTGAGGTCTGTTAGTAACTTTTTTTTAAGTGTGGTTACTGTCTCTTTAACACCGGGTATCCCCTGATCTTCATTGTAGTTTCTCTCCTCAAATACATGGTCACTTTTTTTCTTGAAAAAGAGAAGACATGTCACGTCTATAAAGGTTATTAAAGTTTCACATGGTTTTGTTGTTATAAATGGGTGATCTACTCTACTCCGCTGCACCTTATGTTCTCTTGTATTATCAGGAGATTTTGTTGGACGTCCTTCCAATTGCTGAATCTGGAGATAAATGTGCACTATTTTACACATATTGTCAACCCAGATAAACAAGATTTATGAGATCCCTGAGTTTTTGTGGTGGCACGGAGCCGCGAAGTGTTTCTTCCCTGTGTCACCCTAACATCTTAATAACAACTCATGTGAAGGTTAGCCCAGCCTCCCTGAAACTTACATTCACATCAGATTCTCAACTGAGATGATGACCTAGATCTTTGTATGTTATATGTGGATGAAAAACAAACAAATTAAGTCTTGTTCATGTCCGTCCTCATGTACACATGTAGTTCTGTTCTAGGATTTCATCTCTGCACTCCATTCTGCATATGGATATAAATACTAAAGATAAAACTGACCTTATATGAATAAATACTAGGGCCAGCTCATTTTTCCTTAGGGGTTCAGTCAATTCTATGTCATTTCTGAATTTGCCGACTCAAGGAAAAAGAATCTCCACTGTGAGCAGTGCTCTATTGGATTGGATGTACAACTCTGAATTTTCAGATATGGTGAGATGTGACTTTGTGCTTCACTGACATCTTCAAGAAATACTAGCGCATCTATACAAGATCAAACATAAAGGCGATTGCGAAATTGGTGTGTTTTACTTTTGTTTTGAGGGGATTTGTTGTATAATGGGAAAAGGACACTACTATTGGAGTGAGACCCATTATTTCTATTGGGATACAACCAAAATCAGGGTGAGACCAGATGCTTATACCAAAATATTCAGTTTAGTGAGCATAATTGAATCTTCTCTCCCGTTGCAACGCACGGGCATGTTTGCTAGTTACTTATCAACAAAGTAGTCATTGAATTGGTAAGTTTTGTCTAAAGGCCTCAACTTCTCTGCATATTCCAAATTATGATGTCACATGTTCTGCACTTAAGAGCTGAATACATCAATCGATCGTCGAATCAGAGCTAGTGAATTAGTTTACACCTCTACTATCACTATCCTTTACAGCTTGGGAGTGATACTCTCTAGGAAACCACTTAACTGTTGTGTCCATTCATAACCTAGCAAATAGAACAATAAAGGACTCCAATTTACAGAGGGAGTACGCATTAGATTCTGTGAACTCCAGTATGGGACACTAGAACTTGTCAACTATGTCACTGGCAGAGGCGCACAGTAATTAGTTCATGTCATATAAAATAGTTGACTAATTTTCACCTAGAAATTACAATACCTAAGAATATTTTGGTCATGGAGTGTTGGTTAGAGACGTTGAATTGCATCTAAAAGGATAACGCAAACAAACAATAAGCCATGGGAAATTCTGTTGGGAAACATATACACAATTTACTTGGAAATGATAACATAGGCTTCAGAGTTCAGAATAGCAGCACTAGATGCTAGACATGCAATAAGTGAATGAAAAGGGTTTATATTTGGGGGAAAAGAGGAAATGGTGGTAGTGTTAGCACCAAAACTGAGATAGAAGTTATTAGTGGATACTTCCTGTGTAACCAATATTCTAAAAGTGTCGACTCAAATGAAAAACAAAGATTGTATGGAGAACTCATATAGTAAAAACTATATCTAGATGGGAAAACTCATATATATTCTTCCATAGTGTTTTTTCTGCACTTAAACACACACACACACACACACACACACACACACATATATATATATATATATATATAATTACTACAGTAAAAACAATAAAAGATGCGAAATATATAGGGACAATAATCATATTATCATGGTACCTTAAAGGCTTAAAGACTTTGGAAAAATCTTTCTTGTCCAACAACTCGCCTCGGGAAAAATTCATGCTCGATGAGGCTTTCTTTAAAACAATGTCCAAGTCCAATAACGTCCAAAGCCCATGATTTCCATCGGAATTCCTGTAGCAACTTGTCATTGTTGTCGCATTGGAACATGTGACATGCGGATATACTGTAGACCAACACATCTCCCTCATGGGACAAAACCATATGTTCTGTATCTGCGAGGTTACATAAGCTCTCTACCGGGAATTTAACATGATACTTGAATGAACATAACTCTTTCTTGTAGTCCTGCAACACCCAGATTGTGGCAACTGTCCTCCCATCGTCAAAGCAGCTGAAGCCAATCGAATTTTCCATGTCGCTCAAACGAGTGCAGAAGCTGGTTGCACCAGCCGGGCGACGCATGAACCTGAATGACTCTGTCAACGTATTGAAAACGACTATGCCAGCATCATGGTGAACCCAAGCATGATCCCAATGAAGGCAGCTACGAAACTTGATGGGTGGGGCCAAATGTAACACCCACGATGCGGCTATATCTCCCATGTGTCAGAACACAACTTAGAGGCATAACCGCATAGTAGGCATGTCACAAGAGGGGTAATCTTTACACATCCCATGTACTGAATAAGAAAGGGATAAAGAGTTGGCTTACAATCGCCACTTCACACAATACATAAATATAGCATTACATCATCCAGATACAATCAAGGTCCGACTACGGAACCAAAATAAAGAAGACAACCCCTAATGCAAAGATCCCCGATCGCCCCGACTGGGCTCCACTACTGATCAACTGGAAACGAAACAACATAACGAACACGATCTTCATCGAGCTCCCACTTGAGCTCCGTTGCGTCATCTGCACTGGTATCATCGGCACCTGCAACTGGTTTTGGAAGTAATCTGTGAGTCACGGGGACTCAGCAATCTCACACCCGCGAGATCAAGACTATTTAAGCTTATGGGTAGGAAAGGGGTAATGAGGTGGAGCTGCGGCAAGCACTAAGCATATATGGTGGCTAACATACGCAAATAAGAGCGAGAAGAGAAGCAAAGCACGGTCGTGAACTAGAAGTGATCAAGAAATGATCCTGAAACTACTTACGTTCAAACATAACTCAAGAATCGTGTTCACTTCCCGGACTTCGCCGGAAAGAGACCATCACGGCTACACACGCGGTTGATGCATTTTAATTAAGTTAAGTTTCAAGTTCTCTACAATCGGATATTAACAAATTCCCATCTGCCCATAACCATGGGCACGGCTTTCAAAAGTTCAAAACCCTACAGGGGTGTTCCAACTTAGCCCATCACAAGCTCTCACGGTCAAGGAAGGATATTCCTTCTCCCAGGAAGACCCGATCAGACTCGGAATCCCGGTTACAAGACATTTCGACAATGGTAAAACAAGACCAGCAAAGCCGCCCGATGCACCGACATCTCGATAGGAGCTGCACATATCTCGTTCTCATGGCAACACCGGATAGGTCAACCTACGAGTAAAACCAGCCCTCGAGTTTCCCCGAGGTGGCCCCACAGGCTGCCCGGTTCAGACCAACACTTAGACAAGCACTGGCCCCGGGGGGGGGGGTTAAAATAAAGATGACCCTCAGGAGAGCGACTCCCAAGGGAAAAGTAGGTGGTGGTGAGGCAAATGGTAAAACCAAGGTTGGGCCTTGCTGGAGGAGTTTTATTCAAAGCGAACTGTCAAGGGGTCCCCATAACACCCAACCGTGTAAGGAACGCAAAATCAAGGAACATAGCACCGGTATGACAGAAACTAGGGCGGCAAGAGTGGAACAAAACACCAGGCATAAGGCCGAGCCTTCCACCCTTTACAAAGTATATAGATGCATTAATTAAAATAAGAGATATTGTGATATCCCAACATATCTATGTTCCAAACATGGAACAAACTTCATCTTCACCTGCAACTAACAACGCTATAAGAGGGGCTGAGCAAAGCGGTGACATAGCCAAACAACAGTTTGCTAGGAAAAGGTGGGTTAGAGGCTTGACATGGCAATATGGGAGGCATGATAAGCAAGTGGTAGGTATCGTGGCATAGCAATAGAGCGAGCAACTAGCAAGCAAAGATAGAAGTGATTTCGAGGGTATGGTCATCTTGCCTGAGATCCCACAAGGAAGAAGAACGAGTCCATGAAGAAGGCAAACAGACGTAGTCGAACGAATCCTCACAAACGCGACGTTATCGGAACCAACCCGAAGGAGCAACACCGGAAAGAAGCAAACAACATAGTAAACAACCATCACATAATCATGGCATGATGCACAACCAAGTATGATGCATGTTCGGTTTAATGAGGCATGGCATGACAAAGTGCACAAGCAATCCTACAAATTAAGTGGAGCTCAATATGCAACAAATTGCATATTGACGGAACACCACATGACTTATTTAGTTCTCTGTCGTTTAGGTACCCAACAATATTAAATGTTAGTTAGCATGGCAAGAGGGTGAAGCATAATAAAACTACCTATCTAGGCAAATTTAAATGAGGCCGGAACAAGAAGCAATAAGTCCGAAAAATCCTCATGTGCATATTTATGGATTTGGTACTGTTCTAACCTAAAGCATATTTTAGAGTTGTTAAACATGCAAAGTAAAGTCACCATAATAATCTATGCATTTTTCTACCCCATTTACATATAAAGATTATTAAATTTGGAGCTATGGTTAAATAGTTATGAAATAAAGCATTTTAGCATGGCATTAGGCAAAATATATGCAAACAACATTTTAAACATGGATGAAAGTGGCATATAATGAAACTAGACAAGATTCTACGCATTTTTCATATTAAGTTTGTTTAATTCCGATGGACGGTTTGTGAGATATTATATGCATGAACTCTAGGGGCTTTTCTGCAAAACAGGCAGCATCTGGATAATTACTAAAATCGCTGGACAGGAAAAAACATAACGGGTTGAAATCTTGGATTGACTGGGCTGCTCACCCCGGGCTGAGGCCCAGTTCGGTGGAGGGGCCAAGGCATGACGCAGCAGGCTGAGGCCCACCCGGTGTAGGTAGGCCGAGCGATCTGGCACGGGAGGCCGAATGAGGCCGGGTCAACAAGCGCCAGTCGTGGCTTGGAGAAGGCAGGGCGCGGTCAACGGGACCACGACCACGATGAGCAGAGGACGCTCCGGTTGCAGAGGAGGCAGGAAACGGGGCACTCCGACGAGGAAGATGGCCGGCGCGGGCTCTCAGGCATGGGGAAGCTCAGAACGACCGGATCCAGGGCGTGGGAAGCCCGTTCCGGGTGGCGGTGGGGTTGACGAAGAAGAGCAGCAGCGGACAGGAGCGGCTCCAGGAGGGGAACTTGGCGAGGGGTTCCGCAGGCGCGGGAACTCCGGAGATGGCCGGGGATGCGGGGACTGCGTCGGATCCGGCCGACGGGAGCCCGTCTCTGAAGATGGTGGCGCCGGCTGACTTCAGGCGCAGGGAAGGGGCACCTGGCGCGGATTGTGAGGAAGCTGGAGGGTGCTGTGCTCGGGTGCGAGCTCATGCTCGAGGAAGACGACGAGGAGGCAGCAGCCTCGGGAAGGGAGGAGCTCTGGCGGGGGTCGCGGCTCCATGTCCGGGGATGGGGTGCTCGGGTTTTGCTGTAGGTGGTCGCTGGCGACGTTCATTGGAGGCGGCGGGGTCGCGAGGGTGAGGTTGAGGCGCTGGGAACTTGAAGGGGCGGAGGGACTCGTTCCCGGCGGCGACGGAGCTGCGGGCAACCAAGGCGCTGCTGCTGGAGATCGAGCTCGCTCGATCTGGAAGCCTTGGGGAGGAGCTGCGGGAATGGGTGGATCGAGGGATAGGAGATGGTTGGCCTGATGGGGAAAACAAGGAAGGAGGAGGTGGCTTCGGTTGGCTGGTGGATCGGGGTGGATCCCGATGGGGATTTGAGAGATGAGTGCGGCGGCGGCGGCAGGGACAAGTCCCTAGATTTTAGGGTTTGCTCAAAATAGGCTATTGCTTGATCTATAAATAGCAAAAGGGCTAAGTTTAGGGGCATTTGGACCCTCCGATCTTAACTGGACGGTCTCGGATAAATAGGCTAGGGAGATCAAATAAGAAAACGGAGATGTTTTGTAGATGTTTGGGGATGATCTGGACCCAACGGTGACAACTGTCCGGGTCGGGTCCGGGACAACTTTTCGGACGCGCGTGCAAGGAGGGCCGCGGGCTGACGAGAGAGGTTAGGATGGGCCTGGGGGTAGGTAGTGGACTATGTAGACGGTTTCGAGCTAAGAGAAGAGAAGAGAGAGAGGCCCGGCGACTGTTTCCGAAGACCGAAAACGTCCGACGTTAGACCGGCTATAATGCCGCTATAGTTAACCGTTGGGGCGTCAGACGGACTCCGAATGCGATGAAACTTGACAGGTGGCCTATCTACACTATAATAAGACCACACGCCAACTTTCAATCCATTCCGATAACATTTTCCGGCCACTTATAAAATAATATTTCGGACGTGCCGCGGGCGTGTGCGAGTGTGTCTGGGCTCAGAACGGACAACGGAAAAAAACCGAGGAGACCGGGACAGATGCAAGTTTTGAAAACATGATGATGCAATGCACATAATGGCATGGCAAGATGCAACACGCAAGCAAAAGACATGGCAACGTTAGCGAATAACTGGAAGACACCTGGCGCATCGGTCTCGGGGCGTCACAACACTCCACCACTACAAGAGGATCTCGTCCCGAGATCTAGGATGACACCGGAGGGAAAAACGGAAGAGGAAGAGAAAAGGTAAAACAAAGTTGCTTCTTGGACAAACGAGTGAAACCATGAACCTTGAGAGGTTGAACCATTTGAGAAAAGAAAACAATGGAGATGAACAAAGTTGAAAACACTCCGTTAGAACAGAGGAACAAGGAACAATAAAGGTCAAATTGGACAACGCTCCGGTTGGAAATGGAAGGTAAAGAATATGAGCTTGGCAAAATGAAAGCACTTGTATGAGACTCCGTTTAGAAGAGAAATGATAGACACAACACTCCGGTTAAAACAAGATAGAGAAGGAAAAAGAATGATATAATTTGCATAGCACTCCGATTGTAAATGGAAGGAATCGAACATGATCTTGACAAGATGAGAGGATACTTGATGAAATCAACAACACACTGCCTCCGGAACTATTGAAAGAATGGCACAATGGGTAAGAATGATTTCAGACGGCACTCCGGTTGAGATATGCAAAAGTTGATAAAATGGGAAGAACTTGAAAAGAGGGCATGACACTCCGGTTGAAAGGATAAGCAAAGGAAAGAACATGATCTTGACAAAACAAGATGATGGGTCGAAGAGGGCAACATCACAATGCCTCTGGAAGAAACGAATGAATGGAATGGAATAAACGGAGGAAAACAA
Organism: Triticum aestivum; assembly: GCF_018294505.1. Lineage (NCBI taxonomy): Eukaryota > Viridiplantae > Streptophyta > Magnoliopsida > Poales > Poaceae > Triticum > Triticum aestivum. Next base: position 445,605,617 of record NC_057803.1, on the reverse strand, counting down.
GATCTTGAAGGAGCACGCTTACAAGAAAAGCTAGAACGGAGTTGTTGGATTATCAACAACGAAAAGATAAGCTTGTAGTGGGCTTATGGAGAACATCTCAAAACTATGAAGTGAAATTCTGCCACTAACTGAAACAATAGATTGGATTGATATGAACAAGGAGACGAGAAACTTATTTCACTGGGAGGATAAATGAAGAACTTGGGTCATTTATGAGCACTATAGATAGCAACAATCCTTAGGGAAGGCTTAAGGTGAAACATGACACAAGATAACTCCAATGAAGAGATTGATGGGTTTCAAAGGAACTCATGAACGAATTGAAAATGATGGGTTTAAAATATGTCATTCCGGACAACTTGTGAATCATGAAACACGAAGGGAAATTGTCAACAATGACATAACACCACCTCAAAAGATGAGATATGAAAGAATTGCACTTCAAAATGTAAGATAAAGAATGCTTGAACTCCTCAAGACATGCGTTGAGCCCCATGTTTATTTGAGAGTATAGCTTGGTGGATCTGAACTCCGAGAGAAATCTTGAAGAACAAATGGAGAATGAAAAAAGCCTTGACGAACCACCAGGTTGAGCCTCCTTGAAGAACTCCAGTAATGAAAGAATGATCAAAAGGAAAGAGAGTTGAAAACACAAGGTGAAGCCTTGCAAAGATTTGGATGGAGCTTTGTGATGATGAGAGCTTGGAACTCCAGGAAAAGAAAAGATGAAACAATTTAAAACGAGAATTTATTCATCATGAACAAACTCCGGAAGAATGAATCCATCATTTGGATGAAGCAAGAATAAGAATTATGTTATGCATATCCTTCACCAATTAAATTGATGGCAAGCAATGGATTGCATACAACTTATTCTCGTAGAAAGGATTAAGATAGATATGGCGCAAACTTGAGAAGGTCTTCGACGAACCACCGGTAGGATTTGAAAGAACAAATGAATCTGTATGATAACATAGGAGAAGAACTCTTGAACAAACCACCGTAAGAATAGAACAAGAAAGTAGCAAAGGCACAATTCACCGCGAAGAATTGGAAAACGAAAGATGATACTTGAGGGAATTTGATACAAGAGAATGAAGAGATCACGAGCTGATTAGAGAATACTTGAATGAAGCACCGGTAAGATTTGGAGAACGAGAGCTGAAAGGTGAAATGAATAATTTTGAAAAGACGGCCTTCGGAGGAAAGAAATGGAAACAACTCATGAAATGCTCCGGATGGGTGAAAAGAATTCTCACAATCAAAAACAATTATGAGAGGATGGCGTAAAGCTAGCACCAAGAATCTTCAAGAGAACGGATAAGGATTTAAGAGGAACTCTTCTTCGGTCTTCAAGTGTTTGAGAGAACCACCACCTTGAATTGTTGAGGCACTCCGAAATGGAAATTAGAAAGGTTGAACCAACGATGAAAAGAATTGAAAGATCTTGGATAAAGGCATTTGACTGATAATAACTCATTCTTACGTCAAACTTTGAGAAAATTTGAGGACAGCTCCGGGAAGAATTAGAAGAGTCAGGTAAGATCCTGAGAAAAGACCTATGGGTTAGGGCCCACTCAAAAGAAAACACCGTTGAAAAGATTGCTTGAAAAGAGAGATTGCACTGGTTGAATTTAAATGGCTTGAAAGAGATAACATCCTCGAAAGAGCTTGAACGAATGCAGAGTGGAAACATGAATCTTCAAGATACCTTGAGCACTCTAGAACAATTGAATAGCGAGAAGTGAAAGATTAAGAGGTGCGTCGGCATGGAGAAACATTAGACAAATGAAAGGAATAAGCTCAACACCGAAGCTTGAATTGAATCCACCGGAGAAGAAAATGATAACAAAGAATGATAAACTTGAAGACCATCTTCATGAGAATCACCGGATAAGACCAATGAAAGAAAAGAATGGAGAGACTTCCCATCAATAAAAGGGTAATTGAAAAAGAAATTTGAGTCCTTGAAGAAAAAGGGGGTGGGTGGGCAGGAAAACAAAGGCAACTTGGGGACAGATGAAACGAACAACGTTGGGAAAGCCAAGAGGTGATCTTGCAGATGTTGAAATGATCGGATCCACTTGAATAGAAACACGCCAGTTGAAAAGGATTGACATGACAATCTGGATTATCCTGAAGGATTAGTATTCCCATGGAAATATGAGAACACCATTTAGGAAAGGTATGGAATCAACATTTGACGTTGAAGCAACTCGAATACCACAACTCAAAACAAAACAAAGGATTGGCTTGCAGAATAAGCCGGAACAAACATATGATAAAGATTTCGTCCGAAGTTTTCGTGGTGGGGCCCACACGGGCTCGATCGTACAACACCATCATGTACAAGGTAGTGCACATGACATACGAAGCGTCCCCGAGTCAGCATAGCCAAGGACTCTTTAAGACACAACGAGACCATTATAAAACCAACCATGGATGGACAGACCACTAGACGTCGAACCCCAATCTCATATCATGCATCTGACGGAAAGATATCCTAGGAGCTACTTGAATTCCCACTTATAAACTCCCAAAACTTTCTGGTTATGCAATCAGGTGTTGGGGATACAGGGGAAGCATAATATCTCACCCAAACTAACAATACCTACATACAACTGTATCCATCCTTCAACACATAACCAAGAAACCTTCGGAAATCATTTACCTCAACCTTCGAAAAGCATCCGTTATACGAGTTATGGCAATACTCCCGAACTCCCATCCCAGTACTGGGTGGCGTCGAGGTTATCTCACCAACAACTGCATAAAAGAGATTTTCGATGTCGGTGAAACTCAGGTATTCCAGAACTGCAACGATAAAATTGTGACGACAACACCTCAGAGCTCAACTCCCCGGGACACTGCCACAACACCTAAATGTCAGGAGGCACCAAGAACTATGTTCTCGTCACAAAACCATCGAAACGATTCCAAGATACCCGCGTGATCCTAAAAAAAATTTCATGAAATTTGAGGAGAGAAGAGTCAAAACTCTACGCCAGGAGGCCTCACCAGAGCGACGAAGGGACTGAGGAGTAAAAAGAATCCTACTCTCCAATATACATAATCCTATAAGACTCAAAACAATTTTCTAGGCTCAACAACGTCAGCGATTCAATCAAGCAGGGGGGTCCTAAGTTGGGGAAGGCTCTGATTACCAACTTGTAACACCCACGATGCGGCTATATCTCACACGTGTCGGAGCACGACTTAGAGGCATAACCGCATACTAGGCATGTCGCAAGAGGGGTAATCTTTACACATCCCATGTACTGAATAAGAAAGGGATAAAGAGTTGGCTTACAATCACCACTTCACACAATACATAAATATAGCAATACATCATCCATATACAATCAAGGTCCAACTACGGAACCAAATAAAGAAAGACAACCCTAATGCAAAAGATCCCCGATCGCCCCGACTGGGCTCCACTACTGATCAACTGGAAACGAAACAACATAACGAACACGATCTTCATCGAGCTCCCACTTGAGCTCAGTTGCGTCATCTGCACGGTTATCATCGGCACCTGCAACTGGTTTTGGAAGTAATCTGTGAGTCACGGGGACTCAGCAATCTCACAATAGGTAGGAAAGGGGTAATGAGGTGGAGCTGCGGCAAGCACTAAGCATATATGGTGGCTAACATACGCAAATAAGAGCGAGAAGAGAAGCAAAGCACGGTCGTGAACTACAAGTGATCAAGAAGTGATCCTGAAACTACTTACATTCAAACATAACTCAAGAACCGTGTTCACTTCCCGGACTCCGCCGGAAAGAGACCATCACGGCTACACACACGGTTGATGCATTTTAATTAAGTTAAGTTTCAAGTTCTCTATAACCGGATATTAACAAATTCCCATCTGCCCATAACCGCGGACACGGCTTTCGAAAGTTCAAAACCCTGCAGGGGTGTTCCAACTTAGCCCATCACAAGCTCTCACGGTCAACGAAGGATATTCCTTCTCCCAGGAAGACCCGATCAGACTCGGAATCCCAGTTACAAGACATTTCGACAATGGTAAAACAAGACCAGCAAAGCCGCCCGATGTGCCGACATCCCGATAGGAGCTGCACATATCTCGTTCTCAGTGCAACACCGGATATATCAAGCTATGAGTAAAACCAGCCCTCGAGTTTCCCCGAGGTGGCCCCGCAGGCTGCCCGTTTCGGACCAACACTTAGACAAGCACTGGCCCGGGGGGGGGGGGTTAAAATAAAGATGACCCTCAGGAGAGTGACTCCCTAGGGAAAAGTAGGTGGTGGTGAGGCAAATGGTAAAACCAAGGTTGGGCCTTGCTGGAGGAGTTTTATTCAAAGCGAACTGTCAAGGGGTCCCCATAACACCCAACCGTGTAAGGAACACAAATTCAAGGAACATAACACCGGTATGACGGGAATTAGGGCAGCAAGAGTAGAACAAAACACCAGGCATAAGGCTGAGCCTTCCACCCTTTACCAAGTATATAGATGCATTAATTAAAATAAGAGATATTGTGATATCCCAACATATCCATGTTCCAAACATGGAACAAACTTCATCTTCACCTGCAACTAACAACGCTATAAGAGGGGCTGAGCAAAGCGATGACATAGCCAAACAACGGTTTGCTAGGAAAAGGTGGGTTAGAGGCTTGACATGGCAATATGGGAGGCATGATAAGCAAGTGGTAGGTATCGTGGCATAGCAATAGAGCGAGAAACTAGCAAGCAAAGATAGAAGTGATTTCGAGGGTATGGTCATCTTGCCTGAGATCCCGCAAGGAATAAGAACGAGTCCATGAAGAAGGCAAACAGACGTAGTCAAACGAATCCTCACAAATGCGACATTATCGGAACCAACCCGAAGAAGCAATACCGGAAAGAAGCAAACAACATAGTAAACAACCATCGCATAATCATGGCATGATGCACAACCAAGTATGATGCATGTCCGGTTTAATGAGGCATGGCATGGCAAAGTGCACAAGCAATCCTACAAATTAAGTGGAGCTCAATATGCAACAAGTTGCATATTGACGGAACACCACATGACTTATTTAGTTCTCTCTCATTTAGGTACCCAACAATATTAAATGTTGGTTAGCATGGCAAGAGGGTGAAGCATAATAAAACTACCTATCTAGGCAAATTTAAATGAGGCCGGAACAACAAGCAACAAGTCCGGAAAATCCTCATGTGCATATTTATGGATTTGGTACTGTTCTGACCTAAAGCATATTTTAGAGTTGTTAAACATGCAAAGTAAAATCACCATAATAATAATCTATGCATTTTTCTACCCCATTTACATATAAAGATTATTAAATTTGGAGCTACGGTTAAATAGTTATGAAATAAAGCATTTTAGCATGGCATTAGGCAAAATATATGCAAACAACATTTTAAAAATTTTAAACATGGATGAAAGTGGCATATAATGAAACTAGACAAGATTCTAAGCACTTTTCATGTTAAGTTTGTTTGATTCTGATGCACGGTTTGTGAGATATTATATGAATGAACTCTAGGGGCTTTTCTGCAAAACAGGCAGCATCTGGATAATTACTAAAATCGCTGGACAGGAAAAAACATAACGGGCTGAAATTTTGGATTAACTGGGCTGCTCACCCCGGGCTGGGGCCCAGTTCGGTGGAGGGGCCAAGGCAGGACGCAACAGGCTGAGGCCCACCCGGTGTAGGTAGGCCGAGCAGTCTGGCACGGGAGGGCGAACAAGGCCGGGTCAACAAGCGCCAGTCGTGGTTTGGAGAAGGCAGGGCGTGGTCAACGCGACCACGACCACGACGAGCAGATGACACCCCGGTTGCAGAGGAGGCAGGAAACGGGGCACTCCAACGAGGAAGATGGCCGGCGCGGGCTCTCAGGCATGGGGAAGCTCAGAACGACCGGATCCAGGGCGCGGGAAGACTGTTCCGGGTGGTGGTGGGCTTGACGAAGAAGAGCAGCAGCGGACAGGAGCGGCTCTAGGAGGGGAACTTGGCGAGGGGTTCCGCAGGTGTGGGAACACTGGAGATGGCCGGGGACGCGGGGACTGCGTCGGATCCGGCCGATGGGAGCCCGTCTCTGAAGATGGTGGCGCTGACTAACTTCAGGCGCAGGGAAGGGGCACCTGGCGCGGATTGCGAGGAAGCTAGAGGGCGAGGTGCTCGGGTGTGAGCTCATGCTCGAGGAAGACGACGAGGAGGCAGCAACCTCGGGCAGGGAGGAGGTCTGGCAGGGGTCGCGGCCCCACGTCCGGCGATGGGGTGCTCGGGTTTTGCTGTAGGTGGTCGCCGATGACGTTCATTGGAGGCGGCGGGGTCGCGAGGGTGAGGCTGAGGCGCCAGGAACTTGACGGGGCGGAGGGACTCGTTCCCGGCGGCGACGGAGCTGCGGGCAACCAAGGCGCTGCTGGTGGAGATCGAGCTCGCTCGATCTGGAAGCCTTGGGGAGGAGCTACGGGAATGGGTGGATCGAGGGAGAGGAGATGGTTGGCCCGACGGGGAAAACGAGGAAGGAGGAGATGGCTTCGGTTGGCTGGTGGATCAGGGTGGATCCCGATGGGGATTTGAGAGATGAGTGCGGCGGCGGCGGCAGGGACAAGTCCCTAGATTTTAGGGTTTGCCCAAAATAGGCTATTGGTTGATCTATAAATAGCAAAAGGGCTAAGTTTAGGGGCATTTGGACCCTCCGATCTTAACCGGACGGTCTCGGATAAATAGACTAGGGAGATCAAATAAGGAAACAGAGACGTTTTGTAGATGTTTGGGGATGATCCGGACCCAACGGTGACGACTGTACGGGTCGGGTCCGGGAAAGCTTTCCGGACGTGCGCGCGAGGAGGGCCGCGGGCTGATGAGAGAGGTTAGGATGGGCCTGGGGGTAGGTAGTGGATTGTGTAGACGGTTTCGAGCTGAGAGAAGAGAAGAGAGAGAGAGGCCCAGCGACTGTTTCCGGAGACCGAAAACGTCCGACGTTAGACCAGCTATAATGCCGCTATAGTTAACCGTTGGGGCGTCAGACGGACTCCGAATGCGATGAAACTTGACAGGCGGCCTATCTACACTATAATAAGACGACACACCAACTTTCAACCCATTCCGAGAACATTTTTCGGCCACTTATAAAATAATATTTCGGACGTGCCGCAGGCGCGTGCGAGTGTGTCTGGGCTCAGAACGGACAACGGAAAAAACAAGGAGACCGGGACGGATGCAAGTTTTGAAAACATGATGATGCAATGCACATGATGGCATGGCAAGATGCAACACGCAAGCAAAAGACATGGCAATGTCAGCGAATAACTGCAAGACACCTAGCGCATCGGTCTCGGAGCGTCACACCAAATTAGTAGGATCAATTGTGCGTGCAACCAACATAGCTTTCTCGATGGAAGGGGTATCTGAAGGAACTCCAATGCACCTCGGCGAGCCCCTCCGTCCTACCAAAATGATATAGTAGGTAGCTTGGTGTATATGTTCCCAGTACAAGATGCAGTACTCGCGGGACGGGCAATGCAGGTACAACGCGGCGATGTTGATGAGACTACTGTTGGGGAGGCCTAGAAGTGGAGCGCACTGACGCGTGGCCGGGTTATAGATGCTGAAGCGGTCATTGGAGGGGGTGAGGAGGAGGCGGCCGTCACAGGATGTGTTGGGGAACGTAGTAATTTCAAAAAAATTCCTACGCACACGCAAGATCATGGTGATGCATAGCAACGAGAGGGAAGAGTATCGTCCATGTACCCTCGTAGACCATAAGCGGAAGCGTTATGAGAACACGGTTGATGTAGTCGAACTTCTTCATGATTCGACCGATACAAGTACTGAACACATGGCACCTCCAAGTTCAGCACACGTTCAACTCGATGACGTCCCACGAACTCCGATCCAGCAGAGCTTCACGGGAGAGTTTCGTCAGCATGACGGCGTGATGACGGTGATGATGTTGTTACCGACGCAGGGCTTCGCCTAAGCACCGCTATGATATGATCGAGGTGGATTATGGTGGAGGGGGCACCGCACACGGCTTGGAACAATCAACTTGTGTGTTCTAGGGTGTCCCCCTACCCTCGTATATAAAGGAGCAAGGGGGGGTGGCCGGCCGGCCCTTGCAGGGCGCGCCAGGAGGACAAGTCCTCCTCCTAGTAGGAGTAGGACCCCTTTCCTACTCCTACTAGGAGGAGGAAAGGAAGGAGAAGAGGGAGAAGGAAGGAGAGGGAGGAAAGGAGGAAAGGGGGCCGCCCCCTAGTCCAATTCAGTTTGGACTAGGGAGGTCGCGCGCCCTGCCTCCTCTCTTCCACTAGTTGGCCCATGAGACCCAATACTTCTTCCCCGTATTCCCGTAACTCCCCGGTACTCCAAAAAATACCCAAATCACTCGGAACCTTTCCGATGTCTGAATATAGTCATGCAATATATCGATCTTTACGTCTCGACCGTTTCAAGACTCCTCTTCATGTCCCTGATCTCACCCGGGACTCCGAAATACCTTTGGTACATCAAATCACATAAACTCATAATACCAATCGTCACCAAACATTAAGCGTGCGGACCCTACGGGTTCGAGAACTATGTAGACATGCTCGAGACACATCTCCAGTCAATAACCAATAGCGGAACCTGGATGTTCATGTTGGCTCCTACATATTCTACGAAGATCTTTATCGGTCAAACCGCATAACAACATACGTTGTTCCCTTTGTCATCGGTATGTTACTTGCCCGAGATTCAATCGTCGGTATCTCAATACCTAGTTCAATATCCTTACCGGCAAGTCTCTTTACTCGTTTCCGTAATGTATCATCCCGCGACTAACTCATTAGTTGCATTGCGTGCAAGGCTTATACTGATGTGCATTACCGAGAGGGCCCAGAGATACCTCTTCGACAATCGGAGTGACAACTCCTAATCTTGATCTATGCCAACTCAACAAGTACCATCGGAGACACCTGTAGAGCACCTTTATAATCACCCAGTTACGTTGTGACGTTTGGTAGCACACAAAGTGTTCCTCCGGTAATCGGGAGTTGCATAATCTCATAGTCATAGGAACATGTATAAGTCATGAAGAAAGCAATAGTAGTAAACTAAAATGATCAAGTGCTAAGCTAACAGAATGGGTCAAGTCAATCACATCATTCTCCTAATGATGTAATCCTGTTTATCAAATGACAACTCATGTCTATGGTTAGGAAACATAACCATCTTTGATCAACGAGCTAGTCAAGTAGAGGCATACTAGTGACACTCTGTTTGTCTATGTATTCACACATGTATTATGTTTCCGGTTAATACAATTCTAGCATGAATAATAAACATTTATCATGAAATAAGGAAATAAATAATAACTTTATTATTACCTCTAGGGCATATTTCCTTCAGTCTCCCACTTGCACTAGAGTCAATAATCTAGATTACACAGTAATGATTCTAACACCCATGGAGCCTTGGTGTTGATCATGTTTTGCTTGTGAGAGAGGCTTAGTCAACGGGTCTGCAACATTCAGATCCGTATGTATCTTGCAAATCTCTATGTCTCCCACCTGGACTTGATCGCGGATGGAATTGAAGCGTCTCTTGATGTGTTTGGTTCTCTTGTGAAATTTGGATTCCTTTGCCAAGGCAATTGCACCAGTATTGTCACAAAAGATTTTCATTAGACCCGATGCACTAGGTATGACACCTAGATCGGATATGAACTCCTTCATCCAGACTCCTTCATTTGCTGCTTCAGAAGCAGCTATGTATGTGACGCCCCGAGGCCGATGCGCCAGGTGTCTTCCAGTTATTCGCTGTCGTTGCCATGTCATTCGCTTGCCTGTTGCATCTTGTCTTGTCATCATGTGCATTGCATCTTCATGTTTTCAAAACTTGCATCCGTCCGGGTTCCCCCAGTTCCATCCGTTGTCCGCTCTGACCCAGACACACTTGCACACGCCCGCGGCACCTCCGAAATATTATTTTATAAGTGGCCGGAAAATGTATGATATGAAAATGCATAACCAGAAAATTTCGGGAGTTTATAAGTGGGAATTCAAGTAGCTCTTAAGATATCTTTCTGACAGATGTATGATATGAAATTGGGGTTCGACGTCTAGTGGTCCGCCTATCCACGGTTGGTTTTACAGTTGTCTTGTTGTGTCTTAAAGAGTCCTTGGCTATGCCGACTCGGGGACGCTTCGTATGTCATGTGCACTGCCTTCATGATGGTGTTGTACAATCGAGCCCGTGTAGGCCCCACCACGAAAACTTTGGACGAAATCTCTATCGTATGTTTGTTCTGGCTTATTTTGCAAGCCAATCCTTCATTTTGTTTTGAGTTGTGGTATTCGAGTTGCTTCGAAGTCAAATTTTGATTCCATACCTTTCCTTAAGCAGTGTTCTCATATTCCTATGGGAGTACTAATCCTTCTCGACCATCGAGTTTGTCATGTTAATTCTTTTCTACCGGCGTGTTCCTCTTCAAGTGGATTCATTCATTTCAACATCCGCAAGATCAATTATCAGTTCTTCTCAACGGCAATCATTTCTTCCGCCCCAAGCTTGCCTTTGTTTTCCCACCCTCCCACCCTTGTTTCTTCAAGGACTCATGTATCTTAATCAAGTATTCATCTTATTGATGTGAATTCTCTCCATTCTTTTCCGTCAACGTTCTTACCCGGTGGTTCTCTTGAAGATGTTCTACTCGTTGATCATTCTCCATTATTTTCTTCTCCGGTGGATTCAAATCAAGCTTTTGGTGTTGATCATATCCCTTTTCCTTGTTTCAAATACCTTCTCTTGCCGGTGCACCTCATAATCATTCCACTTCTCACTATTCAATTGTTCCGGAGTGCTCAAGATATCTCGAAGATTCATGTTTCCACTCTACATTCATTAAAGCTCTTTCGGGGATGTTATATCATTCAAGCCATTTAATTCAACCGGTGCAATCTCTCTTTTAAATCATTCAATGGTGTTTATTTCGAGTGAGCCCTAACCCACAGGTCTTTTTCCAGGACCTTACCTGACTCTTCTTATTTTCCCGGAGTTATTCTCAATTTTTTTCGAAGTTTGACGTAAGAATGATTCATCATCAGTCAGATGGTTTCTCCAAGATCTTTCTAATTCTTTTCATCGTTGGCTCAACCTCTTCGCTTTTCATTCTCCTGGAGTATCTCAACAATTCATGGTGGTGTTTCTCGTCGTCATTCTCAGATTTTGAAGACCAAAGAAGAGTTTCTCCTCAATCTTATCCGTCTCTCGAAGATTCGTGATTCTAGCTTGTTGCCCTCCTCTCATAATTATTTTCGATTGTGAGATATTCTTTTCACCCATCCGGAGTAATTCAAGAGTCTTTCTCAGTTTGCTATCCGAAGTCCATCAATTCAGGTTTATTCATTCTCAGCTATCAGTTAGCATTCTCCAATCTTACCGGTGCATCGTTCAAGTGATCTCTAATCAGTTCGTGATCCCTTCGTTCTCATGTATCTAAATTCTCTCAAGCATCTTCGTTCATTTGCTAAATTCTTCCCGGTGTTTCCTTATCTTTTCTTCGTTCACTTCCTATTCTTACGGTGGTTCGTTCAAGATTTCTTTTCCTTATCGATTCATCCGTTATGTCGTCCTACCGGTGGATCATCGAAGACCTTCTCAAAATTATGCAATATCTATATTAATCCTCTCTACAAGAATAAGTAGTGTGCCAAATCCGTTGATTGTCATCAATTTAATCGGTGAAGGATAAGCATAATGTAATTCTTATTCTTGTTTCATCGAGTGAACTCAATTCCCTATTCCGGAGGCCCATCAAATTCCTGATTTCAATTGTTTCATCTTATTTTTTCCCGGTGTTCCAACCTTTTTCAATTATTTCACCACGGAGATTCGTCAAAAATCGGTACAAGGCCTCACCTTGTGTTTTCAACTTCTCTTTCTTTTTATCATCATTTTGTTTAACGGAGTTCTTCATGGAGGCGCTACATGATGGTTCATAAAGGATTTAATTCCTTCTCGAAGTTTTCATCGAGATTCTTTTCAAAGGAGATCAAGCATTCTTCTTATTGCAATCCGGAGTGCAATTCTTTCTACCGTATCATTTGAGGTGGTGCTATGTCATTCTTCATAATTTGAGTTCATGTTTCATGATTCACATGTTGTCAACAATGAGATATTTTAAATCCATCAATCTCTTCATTGGAGTTATCTTGGGTTATATTTCACCTAAAACCTTCCCTAAGGAATGTTGCTAATTATGGTGTTTATCGATGATCCAAGTTTTCCTCCTATTCTCATGATGAAAGTTGTTTTCATCTCTCCGTCACTCTCAAGCAAGCAATTGTTTGCGTTTGTGGCAGGTTTTCACCTCAAGTTTTTGAGATGTTTTCCATAAGCCTTCAACAAGCCTGTTCTTTTCGTTGTTGATTTCCCAACAACTCCGTTCAACCCTTCTTTTTAAGGATGCTCTCTCAAATTCATTTGAGGTAGAACATGTTGTTTTCTTCTCCGTTCTTTTCATTGCATTCTTTCATTTTTCCCGGAGGCATTGTGATGATGCTCTCTTCACTCATCATCTCGTATTGTGAAGATCATGTTCTTTCCTTTGCTTATCCATTCAACCGGAGTGTCGTGTTTTCATTCCAGTTCTCTCATCTTATCAAGTTTTACCTCCTTACTCAACCGGAGTGCTGTCTGAAATCTTTCTTACCCCTTGTGCCATTTTTTCAATAGTTCCGGAGGCAGCGTGTTGTTGATTTCATCAAGTATCCTCTCATCTTGTCAAGTTCTTGTTAATTCCTTCCATTTGCAGTCGGAGTGCTGTACAAATTATATCATTCTTTTTCCTCCTCTATCTTGTTTTAACCGGAGTGTTGTCGTAATTGATCATTATCGTTCCTTCTGCATCTCGTTTCTACTTGCATGTACTTCTTGTCCTTTGTAACACTTTTCTTATGCCTTTCAACCTACAAGGTTCTAGTAATGACCCTTGTTCCTCTTTTCTAACGGATTGTTTTCAACTTTGTTCATCTCCGTTGTATTCTTTTCTCGAAATCGTTTAACCTCTCAAGGGTCTTGGTTTCACTCGTTTGTCAAAGAAGCAACTTTATTTTACCTCTTCCTCTTCCGTTTCTCCCTGGTGCCATCCTAGATCTCGGGACGAGATCCTCTCGTAGTGGTGGAGTGTTGTGACGCCCCGAGGCCGATGCGCCAGGTGTCTTCCAGTTATTCGCTGTCGTTGCCATGTCATTCACTTGCGTGTTGCATCATGTCTTGTCATCATGTGCATTGCATCTTCATGTTTTCAAAACTTGCATCCGTCTGGGTTCCCCCAGTTCCGTCCGTTGTCCGTTCTGACCCAGACACACTTGCACGCGCCCGCGGCACCTCCGAAATATTATTCTATAAGTGGCCGGAAAATGTTCTCGGAATGGGTTGAAAGTTGGCGTGCGGTCTTATTATAGTGTAGGTAGGCGGCCTGCCAAGTTTCATCGCATTCGGAGTTTGTTTGACGCCCGAACATTTAACTATAGCGGCAATATAGCCGATCTAACGTCGGACGTTTTCGGTCTCCGAAAACAGTCGCCGAGCCTCCCTCTCTTCTCTTCTCTCAGCTCGAGACCATCTACACAGCTCACTACCTACCGCCAGGTCCAACCTAACCTCTCTCGTCAGCCCGCAACCCCCTTTGCGCGTGTCCGAAAAGTTGTCCCGGACCCGACCCGAGCAGTCGTCACCGTTGTGTCCGAATCATCCCCAAACATCTACAAAACGTCTCCGTTTTGTTATTTGGACTTCCTAACATATTTTTCCGTCCGTCCAATTACGATCGGAGGGACGAGATAGCCCCTAGCCTAACCTACCCGCCATATATATTAGTCTATCCGCAGACCAAATCCCTAATTTCTAGGGATCCTCCGCCGCCGCCACTCTCTTCCATCTCCCTCGGGATCCTTTCCAATCTACTCCACCTTGTTTTCTGCAGCCAACTAACCCGCATCGCTCGCCGATTTCCTCGTGCCCGAGGCCTCCAAATCACTCCTCGCCGGAGACCAGCGTAGCCGCGCCCGATCCCCTTTGCCTCCTCGTTCCCGTGCCGCAGCAGCCGAACAGGTGACCTCGCGCCCGAGCCTCCCGTGCGCCTCCAGCTTCCTGCCGGAGCAGCACCAGCGGCCAACCAGGGGAGAATGCCATGGGCGTCTGAGTTCTTCCACGCCGGCCGGCTACCTCGACCAGCAACCCACCCCGGCAGCAGCAGCCAGCCACCATAGAGCCTCAGAGCCTCTCTCTCGTTCACAGGCACCCGACGCCTAGCCATGGACGCCCACTTGGGCCTCGAGCTCGTCTCCTTCGCCGCCTTGCCCGACGGTCGCCGGCACCCCGAGGATAGGTGAGCCCCGTCCTGCGAGCCCTCCTTCTCCTCTCCTTCGTTTTCCCCCTTCTCTTGTGTAACCAGCGCCACCGCCGTTTGTTTGACAGCCGCCGGAGCACCGTGCCATGACCTTGTAGCTCCCACCGCGGATCCGGCGGGTCCTGCCTTGGATGCCGCGCCCGTACCCGGATCAGCCGCGCCGCCTTGGTCCCCGTCGGCGTCGGCCTCTGCTCGCTTCTGCACCGGACACAGGGGATCGACCCCTTTTTCTTGCGACATCCTCTACTTCTTCCTCGAGCCCGCAGCAACTCCAGCGCGCGTTGACTTGTTCCTCTCCCAGCGTGGAGGAGAACCACGTAGCCACACGGGGCCTCTTCTTGCCTCGCCAAGGCTCGGCCTGCCTCCATCTAATGGGCCAGGCCCGCGGGGTGAGATGCTTTCCCCCAGCGCCGGTTACTGTTGGGCCAACCAGATCCGGCCCGTATCATGTTTTTTTACATAGAACGTTTTCCTATTTTTCCCAGAGAACGTCAGTTTTGCAGAAAAGCCCCTAGAGTCCATGCATTTAATAAATCACCAACCATGCATCTTTTGTAAAAACTTTATATATGAAATATGCTTAGTTTTTCATCTAGTTTCATAATATGCCATTTTCATCCATGTATAAACATGTTTAAATTGTTGTTTGCGTTTATTTCACTTAACGCCATGTTAAAACGTTTTATTTCATAACTAAATAACCGTAACTCGGATTTTAACAAACTTTATATGTAAATGGGGTAGAATTTTGCCTAGTTTAACATGGTGGCCTCACTTTGCATGTTTAACAACTATAAAATATGCTTTAGGGCAGAACAGTACCATAACCAAAATATGCACATGAGGAGTTTCCGGACTTGTTGTTTGTCGTTCTGGCCTCATTTAAACTTGCCTAGATAGGTAGTTTTCATTTGCTTCACCCTCTTGCCATGTTTAACAACATTTAATATTGTTGGGTACATAAACGAGATTGAACTAAATAACTTGAATGTGGTGTTTCGTCAATATCCACTTAATTTGTAGGATTGCTTGTGCACTTTGCCATGCCATGCCCTCTTTAAACCGGACATGCATCATACTTGGTTGTGCATCATGCCATGTTCATGTGTTGGTTGTTTACTATGTTGTTTGCTTCGGTGTACTTCTCGGTAATCCGGTAACGTCGTGTTGTGAGGATTCGTTCGACTTTGTCCGTTTGTCTTCCTCATGGACTCGTTCTTCTTCTTTTCCGGATCTCAGGCAAGATGACCATACCCTCGAAATCACTTCTATCTTTGCTTCCGAGATGCTCGCTCTTTTGCTATCCCTATGCTGCGATACCTACCACTTGCTTATCATGCCTCCCATATTGTTAAACCAAGCCTCTAACCCACCTTGTCCTAGCAAACCGTTGTTTGGCTATGTTACCGCTTTGCTCAGCCCCTCTTATAGCGTTGTTAGTTGCATGTGAAGATTGGAGCTTGTTCCATGTTTGGAACATGGTTATTTTGTTGGGATATCACTATACCTCTTATTTATATAAATGCATCTATATACTTGGTAAAGGGTGGAAGGCTCGGCCTTATGCCTGGTGTTTTGTTCCACTCTTGCCGCCCTAGTTTTCGTCATATCGGTGTTATGTTCTCCGATTTTGCGTTCCTTACACGGTTGGGTTATAATGGGAACCCCTTGACAGTTCGCCTTGAATAAAACTCCTCCCGTAAGGCCCAACCTTGGTTTTACCATTTGCCACCTAAGCCTTTTTCCCTTGGGTTCCGCGCACTCAAGGGTCATCTTTATTTTAAACCCCCGGGCTAGTGCTCCTCTGAGTGTTGGTCCAAACTAGAGCCCCTTGCAGTGCCACCTCGGGGAAACTTGAGGGTTGGTTTTAGTTGTACGGATTGCTTATCCGATGTGCCTTGAGAACGAGATATGTGCAGCTCCTATCGGGATTTGTCGGCACATTCGGGTGGCTTTGCTGGTCTTGTTTTACCATTGTCGAAATCTCTTGTAACCGGGATTCCGAATCTGATCGGGTCGTCCTGGGAGAAGGAATATCCTTCGTTGACCGTGAGAGCTTATGATGGGCTAAGTTGGGACACTCCTACAGGGTTTTGAACTTTCGAAAGCCGTGCCCGCGGTTATGGGCAGATGGGAATTTGTTAATATTCGATTGTAGAGAACTTGACACTTAACTTAATTAAAATGAATCAACAGCGTGTGTAGCCATGATGGTCTCTTTTCGGCGGAGTCCGGGAAGAGAACATGGTCTCGTGTTATGCTTGAACGTAAGTAGTTTCAGGATCACTTCTTGATCTTATATCTTCTCGACTGTGCTTTGCTTCTCTTCTCGCTCTCATTCTGCGTATGTTAGCCACCATATATGCTAGTGCTTGCTGCAGCTCCAACTCACTACCTTTTCCTACCCATAAGCTTAAATAGTCTTGATCGCGAGGGTGTGAGATTGCTGAGTCCCCGTGACTCACAGATTACTTCCAAAACCAGATGCAGGTGCCAATGATGCCAGTCCAGGGGATGTGACCGAACTCAAGTGGGAGTTCGACGAGGATTCAGGACGTTACTATGTTTCCTTTCCAGACGATCAGTAGTGGAGCCCAGTTGGGGTGATCGGGGATCTTTCTCATTTGGGGTTGTTTTTATTTTGGTTCCGTAGTCGGACCTTGATTGTATTCTGGATGATGTAATGCTATATTTATGTATTTTGTGAAGTGGTGATTGTAAGCAAACTCTTTATCTCTTTCTTATTCAGTACATGGGATGTGTAAAGATTACCCCTCTTGCGACATGCCTACAATGCGGTTATGCCTCTAAGTCGTGCTCCGACACGTGGGAGATATAGCCGCATCGTAGGTGTTACAAGTTGGTAATCAGAGCCTTCCCCGACTTAGGAGCCCCCTGCTTGATCGAGTCGTTGGCGTTGTTGAGTCTAGAAAAATGTTTTGAGTCTTATAGGATTATATATATCGGAGAATAGGATTCGTTTTACTCCTTAGTCCCTTCGTCGCTCTGGTGAGGCCTCCTGACGTAGAGTTTTGATTATTCTCTTCTCAAATTTCACTAATTTTTTCGGATCACATGGGTATCTTGGAATCATTCTGATGGTTTTGTGACGAGAACATTGTTCTTGGTGCCTCCTGACATTTAGGGGTTGTGGCAGTGTCCCGGGGAGTTGAGCTCCGAGGTGTTGTCGTCACAATTTTATCGTTGCAGTTCTGGAATACCTGAGTTTCGCCGACATCGAAAATCTCCTTTATGTAGTTGTTGGTGAGATAACCTCGTCGTCACCCAGTACTGGGGCGGGAGTTCGGGAGTATTGCCATAACTCGTATAACGGATGCTTTTCGAAGGTTGAGGTAAATGATTTCCGAAGGTTTCTTGGTTATGTGTTGAAGGATGGATACAGCTGGATGTAGGATTTGCTAGTTTTGGGTGAGATATTATGCTTCCCCTGTATCCCCAACACCCGATTGCATAACCAGAAAGTTTCGGGAGTTTCATAGGTGGGAATTCATGTAGCTCTAGTATTTCTTCCGTAGATATTTGGTTTGTGATTGGGTAATCCCTACCAAGTATTTGCTCATATCCTTACCTTGTTGTTTTATTCATCAATCCCTATCTAAGTGGCTTCTCGACTTATGGAAGTGTGATGATTTACTTTGGAATTCATTCGTTCATTCTTGTTCGAATGTTAAGGCTATATGTTGCAATTTTGATCCATTGTGTCGTGGAATTGTCATGGCAGATGTCCTAGCAAAAGGACTTAGTCGTAGGGCCATCACAACTAGGAAGCTTAAAGGGGTTAATCGGGCAAGGGACACGAGAGGTTTTATACTAGTTCGGCCCCTTATGATGAAGGTAAAAGCCTACATCTAGTTGTGTTGGTATTGCTGGGGTTTCGATCACCAAGAGGCTAGTTCACCGGCTTGGTTATCGATCTCTTGTTTCTTGCCCTAAGCTGCCACCGGGTCGTCCCCTTATATACACGGGTTGACGCCTGGTGGCCTACAGAGTCCCGGCCGGCTCATAAATCGTGTCCGGCTCGGTGACTTCTTTTACATGCCTTTCCTTACAAACGGCGGTTTACAATATTGGGCTTTAAGCCGCTTCTAGGCCTTTAGGCCTTCTATAAGATTTAATAAACTATCACCTTGAGTGTTTACTGGGCTTCCTTTGTGACCCGCCATTGGGGCTTGACCCGGCCCCTCCTGGGCGGGTCATAACTGATAGCTATATCCCCAACATTAGGCCCCAGGTTGACTTTGAACTTTGTTCTTTGTCAATCTCCAACACTTACACAAAATCCATCTTCTTATCCTCGCAGAGATTTTTGTAATCCGCCATGATGCCATCTATTGAAAACACAAAAAACTTTTATGACGTCATCTCTCAACTGATCTTCATCTTTATTGCCTCCCGAGAATCGAGGCGTTCGTTTAGTTGGATAACCATTATTTGGGTCTTCCTCGATTTTCGTGCCCGCCTGTTCGCTTTTCCCCTTATAAATAGGCACGCGGCCAGTTTTTCTCATTCTCATCTCTTCTTCGTCTTCCTCCTCTCGCGACCTCCGCTGCTGCTCGAGCTCCGCCGCCGTCGCAGAGCATCTCGTCGTCGTCGACCTTGGTCGTTGCATCAACCAGAATCGGTTCAGAGAAAAGGCGGCGGCCTTCCGTGGAGGATCCGTGGCCGTAAGTATCCGCCCTCCATTCCTCAGATCCGCATTAGAGCTTCTAGGTTTCCTGCATGTTCTTCATAGTTCTTCATGGTTCTTCGCAGTTCTTCCACTGCCGCCTCTTGTTGATCCAAAAAGAGATGTATGCTTTATGCGGTAGCTGTTTGGTGCCTACTCTTGACATTAGTAGACCCCTTTTTCTTGTACAAAGGCCGCATTAGAACTGATGAACTCATCTGGGCTATATTTTTAGGTATAGAAATTTTTTCATTTTGAACGGCCACTTGATCCAGAATAATATCCAGAAGTTAAGAAACCTGTTTGTCTCCACACATAACCAATTCCGTCGCTGGTCTTTCTCAAATGTCTATAGTCATGGCGGCTTGTTGCACCGGCTTACTTTTCCTTATATGACATTAGCCCTTACTTAAGCCGCCATTACTCCCCTGTACCATTGTCGGTGTCAAAACCGGCGGATCTCGGGTAGGGGGTCCCAAACTGTGCGTCTAGGCCGGATTGTAACAGGAGACAAGGGACACGAAGTTTTACCCAGGTTCGGGCCCTCTCGATGGAGGTAAAACCCTACGTCCTGCTTGATTAATATTGATGATATGGGTAGTACAAGAGTAGATCTACCACGAGATCGAGGAGGCTAAACCCTAGAAGCTAGCCTATGGTATGATTGTTGATGTGTACGTTGTCCTACGGACTAAAACCCTCTGGTTTATATAGACACCGGAGAGGGTTAGGGTTACACAAAGTCGGTCACAATGGTAGGAGATCTTCATATCCGCATCGCCAAGCTTGCCTTCCGTGCCAAGGAAAGTCCCTTCCGGACACGGGACGGAGTCTTCAATCTTGTATCTTCATAGTCCAGGAGTCCGGCTGAAGGTATAGTCCGGCTATCTGAACACCCCCTAATCCAGGACTCCCTCAGTAGCCCCTGAACCAGACTTCAATGACGACGAGTCCGGCGCACAGATTGTCTTCGGCATTGCAAGGCGGGTTCCTCCTCCAAGTACTTCATAAAAGATTTTGAACACAAAGATAGTGTTCGGCTTTGCAAAATAAGTTTCCACATATTGCCACAGAGAGAATAATATTTACACCAATCTAATCTGCTGACGTATTGGGTTTAAACCCACGGTTATGTATTGGGTTTAAATTGGTTTGGGTGAGAAAAATAAATGGTTTAGTTTTGGTTGGGCTAAAAATAGCATTAAACGGGTATGGTTCAAGTATGGTTTTGAGATACATGTACGGGTATGGTTCAAGTATGGTTTAAGTATGAAACCGTTCTCAGATTTAGTAGCGTGTCACACCACGGCCAAGCCTTTATCCGAGTCGTTTCATTACCTCACCTCAGCACGTCATGCGAGGCGGTTTCCTTGGCACGTCTTGTTAAAGCAGAGATCGTGTCCCCTTATCCCGGGATTCTCATCAATACGGGTGTGGGTAACCCAACCGCGCCATTGATTATGGCGCTTGGAGATAAGCGAGTCTTACCAGGCTGGTGGGGACATGTAGTTGCGTCCACCCATATAAGGGGATAAAGATCCACCTTTTCACCTACGCCTTCTTCCTCCTTCGCCCATCCATTCTTGCGCACTCGAGCTCCAGCGCCCAAGTCCGCACTCCTCACCTCAACCTTCTCCAGCCATGTCCGGAGCGGGAGGCAAGTGGATGGTCTCCTCCGTCACGGAGGGACATATCAAAAAGCTGAGGAAGGCCGGATACCTATCTAACGACATCGCGTACCGGCTCCCCGAAAAGGGGCAGCTCATCCCCACCCCTAGGCCCCATGAGAGGGTGGTGTTCCTCCCCCATTTCCTCCGCGGACTGGGCTTCCCTCTCCACCCATTTGTCCGGGGGCTCATGTTCTACTACGGCCTGGATTTCCACGATCTGGCCCCGAACTTCGTCCTCAACATCTCGGCGTTTATCGTCGTGTGTGAGGCCTTCCTCCGCATCCGCCCCCATTTCGGCCTATGGCTCAAGACTTTCAATGTCAAGCCGAAGGTGGTGCACGGCAGCTAGGCGGAGTGCAGAGGCGCCATGGTGGGCAAGATGGCCAACGTCCTCTGGCTCGAGGGCTCCTTTATGGAGACCCTGAAGGGGTGGCAATCGGGGTGGTTTTACATCACCGAGCTGCACGACGCTGAATGGGTCGCACCCCCTGAGTTTCGATCCAGACCCCCTACGCGGCTCACCTCCTAGAAGGAGACGGGCCTGTCGTGGGGTAAGAAGGGAGAGCTGACCGGACTCCAAACATGCGTCCAAACCCTAGTGGACAAGAAGCTCAAACTTGTCAACGTAGTCCAGGTTATGCTCATCCGCTTAATCCTCCCGTGTCAACAACGGGCTTTCAACCTGTGGGAGTTCGACCCGGCGCGACACCAAACCCTGAGCAGGCTCTTCGACACAACGTACGAAGATGCCTGGAAGGTGCTTTTCAAGGGCACCGAGGCTCCCACATCCGCTACCAAGGATCGCGGATTCAGTGCGCAGCGTCATGCTCTCGCGGTAAGCTGTTTTTTTCCTTTTATAGGGTATCAGTTTTTCATAGTTTGACTCTATGCGGGATCTAAACTCCCTTACCTTTGACAGGTTTGGCAGGTGACATCCGGACAGATCAACTGTCCGGCTCGTTTGCCCGAAGGCCCAGCGGATGCTCGCTTGGCGAAGCTGCTGGTTCCGGCACCCTATGTGGCACCGGAGAAGAAGGCCGCAAAAAAGGCCGCGGGGACTCGAAAGAGTGCCCGGCGCCAGGAGGCGTCGGATCCATCATCCGACGGTTCTGAGGCGCATTCCTCCCGTGAAGACGAGGAGGAAGAAGAAGAGACCTCTCGCCCTCCAGCGGGGGGAGAGAAGAAAAGGAAGGCCGCTGAGGGAGTCCTGGATTAGGGGGTGTCCGGATGGCCGGACTATACCTTCAGCCGGACTCCTGGACTATGAAGATACAAGATTGAAGACTTCGTCCCGTGTCCGGAAGGGACTTTCCTTGGTGTGGAAGGCAAGCTTGGCGATATGGATATGTAGATCTCCTACCATTGTAACCGACTCTATGTAACCCTAACCCTACCCAGTGTCTATATAAACCGGAGGGTTTTAGTCCGTAGGACGACATACACATCAACAATCATACCATAGGCTAGCTTCTAGGGTTTAGCCTCCTCGATCTCGTGGTAGATCTACTCTTGTCCTACCCATATCATAAATATTAATCAAGCAGGACGTAGGGTTTTACCTCCATCGAGAGGGCCCGAACCTGGGTAAAACTTCGTGTCCCTTGTCTCCTGTTACCATCCGGCCTAGACGCACAGTTCGGGACCCCCTACCCGAGATCCGCCGGTTTTGACACCGACATTGGTGCTTTCATTGAGAGTTCCTCTGTGTCATCGCCGTCAGGCTCGATGGCTCCTACGATCATCGATAGCGATGCAGTCCAGGCTGAGACCTTCCTCCCCGGACAGATCTTCGTCTTCGGCGGCTTCGCACTGCGGGCCAATTCGCTTGGCCATCTGGAGCAGATCGAAAGCTACGCCCCTGGCCGTCAGGTCAGATTTGGAAGTGTAAACTACACGGCTGACATCCGCGGGGACTTGATCTCCGATGGATTCGAGCCACTGCCGAGCGCGCCGCTCTGTCATGACGAGCATGATTTAGCTCTGCCGCCGAACAGTGCCCTCGAGGCCGCACCCGTGTCAGCTCCGACCCTTAATTCGGAGCCAACTGCGCTGATCGAGGATGGGCGGTGGGACGCCACCTCGGGGGTTGCGATCTTAACAGCGATTGAGCCGAACGCCAGCCCCGCACTCCGCGAAACTCATGATTCCAAGGAGCCGGACTCCTCTCCGGACTCTGAACCATTCGTGCCTCTGCCGATCAAATCTGATTGGGCGCCGATCATGGAGTTTACTGTCGCGGACATCTTTCAGCACCCGTCCTTCGGCAATATTATGAAATCACTAAAGTCTCTCTCTTTATCAGGAGAGCCTTGGCCGGACTACGGTCAGCGAGATTGGGATGCAGACGATGAAGAAATTCAAAGCCCACCCACCACCCACTTTGTAGCCACCGTCGATGATTTAACCGACATGCTCGACCTCGACTCCGAAGACATTGACGGTATGGAAGCAGATGAAGGAGACAATGAAGAACCAGCGCCTATTGGGCCCTGGAACGCCACCTCGTCATATGACGTATACATGGTGGATGCACCAAAAGATGACGACGAGGAGCGAAAGGATGAAAAGCAGTCAAAGCGGCGACGCAAGCGCCGCCCGAACAGAAATAGCGATCACACAGACCCAGCGCTGAAGCAGGGCGAACCGCTGCCGGACAACGACAATCTGGATAATCAAACCGAACAAACAAATCCTATCAAGGATCATGGTCCGGACGACATAACGCCGGACAAGCACCCGGAGCAGCAGACTGCCCATACGAGGCTTGTTGCCACCGCGAGGAGTATGAGAAAGCAGAAGCAAAGGCTCAAGGCCGCGCAAGACACACTCCAAATTAGATGGAGTAAAATACTCAACACAGCAGCAAGGTACGGCGACAATCGCCCCTACAAAAGCTACCCAAAATGGAAGCTGCTACCCGAATTCGATGAGGAGGCCTCAGACCCCCCGCAACCAAATATCAAAGAAGCCACCTAGTCGGATAGACGACCCCTCTACCAACACAGAGTGGCATACAACGCCGCTCACCATACAACATGCAACCAATGCGAGGGCTCGCACCCAAAGGACGGTGCAACAAGATCCATCTATGGACCACGCAAGCGCGCCCCAACATACAATGCAACACAACAAACATCCGAACAACGCGGTACACCCAGCTACAGGGGTGCCACACACCCCCTATGTTTCACCGATGAGGTGCTGGACCACAAATTTCCAGAGGGATTCAAGCCCGTAAATATAGAGGCATACGACGGAACAACAGACCCCGGGGTCTGGATTGAGGACTACATCCTTCATATCCATATGGCTCAAGGAGATGATCTCCATGCCATCAAGTACCTACCCCTCAAGCTCAAAGGGCCAGCTCGTCCCTGGCTCAAAGGCCTCCCCGAAAGCTCCATTAGAAGTTGGGAAGAGCTCGAAGACGCGTTTCGGGCAAATTTTCAAGGGACATATGTCCGACCTCCGGATGCGGACGATTTGAGTCATATAACTCAACAGCCCGGAGAGTCAGCCCGAAAGCTTTGGAACAGGTTTCTTACTAAAAAGAACCAGATTGTCGACTGTCCGGACGCCGAAGCGTTAGCAGCTTTCAAGCATAGCGTCCATGACGAATGGCTCGCCATACACCTCGGCCAAAATAAGCCGAGAACGATGGCCGCATTAACAAACCTCATGACCCGCTTTTGCGCGGGGGAGGACAGCTGGCTAGCCAGATGCAGCACCAGCGACCCCAGTACATCTGAAGTTAGAGATGGAAATGGGAAATCCCGGCACAACAACAATAACAAACGCCGGAATAAAGAAGACAGCACGAAGGGCGAGAGAGTAAATGCCGGATTCAAAAGCTCTTGGCCAGGCCAAAAGCCGCCCCCTAAAGGCACCAGGGACGAACTGTCCAGCCTCAACAAAATTCTGGACCAAGTATGCCAGGTTCAGTCCGCCAAGAGCGGACTGACTGAAGTTTGTACTAGCCTTTTGACAGGCTTTGAGGTAAGTAAAGAATGTGTAAATAATAGTACCGCATAGACAGTAGCCCCTGATGCTCTGTTTGGCGTTCGGGAAGAAAATCCAAATAGAGGATCAAATAGAATTCACAGGAGTCTAACGAAAATGAGTGAATATGCATATGCAGGCTTCCGTGCTTGCGTTCGCCGCACTGACTGCGGAAGTGGACACGCTAAAGTAGAACCTCGAGCAGTCCGAGCAAGAGATCGAGCGTGCCAAGAAGCAGCTCGAGGATAATGAAGGTAAGAAATACCTTGTTTCTAAATATATATAAAAAGGTGCAATTGCAAAGAATGACATGATTATCGTGGCTATTTTAGGGGCCACGTCTGAAGTGGTGACCCTTAAGCAAGCGCTGGTCGAGGCCGAGAATAGGGCGGCCTCGGAGCGCACCGAGCGGGAGAAGTATGAGGCCGAGGTTGGCAAGGTGCGGCAAGAGCTCGCGGTGGCTATTGAAAATGCCAAATCTGCCAAGGCCGAATCCCAGAAGACCCTCCAGGAGTTGGATGAGGTGAAGAAGATAGCGGCGGGTAAGGCATTCTTTATGCAAAGCAAACACATAAACGTGAGTTACTTGTTACTTACCCAAATCTGGAGCTCTCCAGGGGCGTCCGCAGATCTTCCCCGGAGTGTGTCCGATGCCACCGCATTCTATCGAGCCGAGGAGGGCAGCTCGACGGAGAAGGTGTTCTGGTCTCAGTACGCTGAGGCCAGACACCCCGTGCCCCTGAGCGACCAGCTGAAGCAACTGGTCGAGCTCCACAAGGCGACCGAACAGGCCATGAAGGGCCTCTTTGTTCGGCTGTGGCCTGGAGGGGCTCTGCCTGGGAGCTATTTCGGGCTGGTGCAGCGGCTGGTGGAGGCCTGTCCAAGGCTCGAAGTCGTCAAGCGCTCCGTCTGCATTGAGGGTGCCCGTAGGGCCCTTGCCCTTGCTAAGGTGCACTGGGGCAAGCTGGATGCTGAGAAGCTTGTGAAGGATGGGCCACCGCCGGGGAAAGAGCATCGCAAGCCCGAGAATTACTATAAGGATGTTCTGAAGGGTGCCCGCCTTGTGGCGGATGAATGTTCTAGGGATGTAATTTTTGAGTGAAACTTGCTCGTTTTGTCCCGTGCGCTGAAAACTTGTTTATATGTGCTAAGCAATGCTGTTGGAATTTAAAATATTACCTTCTGTGCGGCTGTTTATCAATTCTGAGAGATGGCGAGTCGTCGGCTTCTGCCCCCGTGCCGCTAGTGCTGGGGTGTTCGGGGATAAACCTGAGCGCTCTTTTTCCCATGTTTGGGTCCTTCGAGGGAGGCGCTTAGCCGAACGAACAAGGCAATCGGACTATAATGCGTGAACACTCTCACTTAGCCATAGAATTCTATAATTTTAAATTTCGGCGAAGCCCCTGGTATTCGGAAGACCGAGTTCGGGGCGCTATCCACGCCTTGGCCGGACAGAGCCGGCTCCTCGCCCTAAGCGGCATAAGTCTTTAGGGACTCGAAAAAACCTCTCGAACAGTGACCGGCTCTCGCTTCATCATGACAGTCAGTTTTTGCTTTCTCCACTAAGGTGCTCGACCCAGCTCAACTGGGGCACAATCGCAGTGGTTCTCCTAGTGCTACCTTAGCCGATATAGCGGAACGTAAGGCACCAAAACATAGGAGCCGGGCAAACCCAACTATTGACCCAAGACATGATTCGGAGCCGATGCATATAATGCTATAAGTTCGGGATGCCGCACTTGTTAAAGTGTTCGGACTTCTTACACCATATTGAGGGGTACTAAAGCCCCTGGCGTATTTTGGCTGTACCAACGTGTACGGGTGCAACATGTCGTTAAGGAACATATATAAAAAAAGGTAATGCAAAAATAGACGAAAGCTATGCATTGTTTATTAAAAAGGGGTGCGATCAAGGCAGAACGATACAAGTAATGCGATAAGTGGAAGGTTGGACTAGTTAACATGTCCGCTCCAAGGGCAAGCTGCAGAAATAGTATGCGGAACGGGTATAGTGCTCGTGATAGAGACCACCTGGGAGTTCCGTAATGCGGCGTGGCTTGTCTGCTTCCCTAGTTCTTGCATCGTTTGTGCGGCAATTGAACTGCCGAACAGGCCTTCCGAAGGATGAAGTCCTGAAAGCAAGAGAAAATTAAAAAATCGGCAGCCCCTGGTACAGTTTAAGCCGTGTTTTGGGCGTGCCATGACGCTGCCCCTCCCCCTGTGCCCATGGTATCTCTAGAGCGTAGTTATGTACGCGAAGTACTGGCGTCGCCTTTTTGCGAGGGTTGGGGTTGGGGCCGCATTGCTACGCCTGCTCGGATCGTGCCAGGCGGTCTTATTGTAGGTTACTCTGGGCGCGCTTGACGATGTCCGGTCGTTTAGTGGCCGGACTAGAGAACTGCCTGGAGAGGCTGTTTTGTACTTCTACTGCAAGGGCCGCCGTGTGCTCCTCCGTTCGGAGGGAGCGTTCGGTGTTTCCATTGACCATAATTATTCCTCGAGGGCCTGGCATCTTGAGCTTAAGGTATGCGTAATGCGGTACCGCATTAAACTTAGCGAATGCGGTTCGCCCGAGCAGTGCGCGATAACCACTGCGAAACGGGACTATGTCAAAGATTAACTCCTCGCTTCGTAAATTATTCGGAGATCCGAAGACCACTTCAAGTGTGAGTGAGCCTGTACAGTTGGCCTCGAGGGATCTATGCCCATTTTCTGCACTGTATCCTGGTAAAGCAGGTTCAGGCTGCTGCCGCCGTCCATAAGGACTCTAGTGAGATGAAATCCGTCAATAACTGGGTCTAGAACCAATGCGGCGAATCTGCCATGATGGATGCTAGTGGGATGGTCCCTTCGATCAAAGGTGATCGGGTAAGAGGACCATGGGTTGAACTTTGGGGCGACTGGCTCTACCGCGTATACGTCCCTTAACGCGCACTTCCGCTCCCTTTTGGGGACATGGGTTGCGTATATCATGTTCACCGTCCGCACTTGTGAGGGAAAACCCTTCTGTCCACTGTTGTTCGGCGGCCGGGGCTCCTCGTCGTCATCGCTATGCAGCCCCTTGTCTTCATTTTTGGCGTTTAACTTGCCTACCTGCTTGAACGCCCAACACTCCCTGTTGGTGTGATTGGCTGGCATTTCGGGGGTGCCATGTATCTGGCACGAGCGGTCAAGTATTCGGTCCAAACTGGACGGGCCCCTAGGATTCCTTTTGAATGGCTTTTTCCGCTGACCGGATTTAGAGCCTCTGAATCCGGCATTAACTGCCGTATCCTCAGCATTGTCACTGTTCATGCGGCGCTTCTGCTTGTTGCGATGCGACCTGCCACTATTGTCCCTGGTGTCCGAATTACCAGGGTTCTTGGTCATATTGTTGCTACGAGCAAGCCAGCTGTCTTCTCCCGCGCAAAAGCCGGGTCATGAGTGTCGTGAGTGCTGCCATAGATTTCGGCTTTTCCTGTCCAAGGTGCCGGGCCAGCCACTCGTCACGGATATTGTGCTTGAAGGCTGCTAGGGCCTCAGCGTCCGGACAATCGACTATTTGATTTTTCTTTGTTAGGAACCGTGTCTAGAATTGCCTGGCCGATTCCTCTGGTTGCTGAATTACGTGACTTAGGTCATCAGCGTCTGGGGGTCGCACATAAGTGCCCGGGAAATTGTCGAGAAATGCGGCTTCCAGGTCCTCCCAACAACTGATTGATCCTGTTGGCAAGCTGTTAAGCCAATGCCGAGCTGGTCCTTTAAGCTTGAGTGGGAGGTATTTGATGGCGTGGAAATCATCGCCGCGGGCCATGTGGATATGAAGGAGATAATCCTCGATCCATACCGCAGGATCTGTTGTGCCATCATATGATTCGATGTTTACGGGTTTGAAACCCTCAGGGATTTGATGATCCATTATTTCGTCTATAAAGCAGAGTGGGTGTGCGGCGCCTCTGTACTGGGCTATATCGTGACGTAGCTCCAATGAGCCTTGTCTACTGTGTTCGGCCCCGCCGAATTTGTGGCCGGCGTGACGGTTACCATCTCGAGCCGTGGGGCACCCACGCGATCCGTAGATCGATCTTGTTTGCCTTGCCTTGTCCTCCAACATGTCTCGTAAGTCCGGCGCATATTCCCATGCCTTGGTACGGGGTGCGGCTTGAGTGGAGGGCCGAGAGGCCTCTCTGTCGCGACCACGAGGTGGCCGGTCGGCCGCATCAAGTGCTTCCTCCTCTAATCGGGGTAGCAACCTGCGCTTTGGGTAGCTCTTGGAGGGGCGTTCGAGTTTATGCTCTTTGGCCGCAAGGACTTCAGTCCATCTGTCGACTAGCAAATCTTGATCATCCCTAAGCTGTTGCTGTTTTTTCTTGAGGCTTCTTGCCGTGGCCACAAGCCTGCATTGAAAACACTTTTGCTCGACGGGATCCTCTGGCACGACGATTCGTCGTCGTCGAGGCTTGCCTCGTCTTCGGAGGGAGGCATATAATTATCGTCCTTGACCTCTCGGTCTGCCGCTCTCTCATGAGGGCTGGTTTCTCCATCCTCCTGTGCTAAATCTTGCTGGAGGGGGTTTTCTTTGGCGCTTTCCGGAGTGTTATTATCTCCCGTGCTGGAATCACCTTGTTTGTTTTGGCGGGATTTTGAGCGGCGCTGCTGAAGCCGGCGCTTAGGCTGTTTCTTGGAGGGGTCATCCTCCGCTGTTCCATCGCCATCTCCCTCTTTTGGGGTGTCCACCATGTATATGTCATATGATGAGGTGGCTTTCCAGGGCCTAGTAGGCGCTGGTTCTTCATCATCTCCTTCATCGGAGTCCATACCGTCGATATCTTCGGAGTCGAAGTTGAGCATGTCGGTTAAGTCGTCGACAGTGGCTACAAAGTGGGTGGTGGGTGGGCTTTGAATTTCTTCATCGTCCGTACCCCAACCTTGCTGACCGTAGTCTGGCCAGGGCTCTCCTGATAAAGAGAGAGACTTCAGTGACTTCAGGATATCGTCGAAAGGCGAGTGCTGAAAGATGTCCGCGGCAGTGAACTCCATGAACGGCGCCCAATCGGATTCGATCGGCAGGGGCGCAGAGGGTTCGGAGGCCGGAGAGGAGTCCGGCTCCTTGGAGTCACGAGTCTCGTGGAGTACGGGGCTGGTGTTCGGCTCAATCACCGTTGGGATCGCAGCCCCCGAGGTGGCGTCCAACCGCCCATCCTCGATCGGCGCGGTTGGCTCCGAATTAAGGGTCAGAGCTGACGCGGGTGCGGCCTCCAGGGCACTGTTCGACGGTAGAGCTAGATCATGCTCGTCGTGATAGTGCGGCGCGCTCAGCAGTGGCTTGAATCCGTCGAAGATCAAGTCCCCGCGGATGTCAGCCGTGTAGTTTAAACTTCCAAATCTGACCTGATGGTCAGGGGCGTAGCTTTCGATCTGCTCCAGACGGCCAAGCGAATTGGCCAGCAGTGCGAAGCCGCCGAAGACGAAGATCTGTCCGGGGAGGAAGGTCTCACCCTGGACTGCATCGCTATCGATGATCGTAGGAGCCATCGAGCCTGACGGCGATGACACAGAGGAACTCTCAATGAAAGCACCAATGTCGGTGTCAAAACCGGCGGATCTCGGGTAGGGGGTCCCGAACTATGCGTCTAGCCCGGATGGTAACAGGAGACAAGGGACACGAAGTTTTACCCAGGTTCGGTCCCTCTCGATGGAGGTAAAACCCTACGTCCTGCTTGATTAATATTGATGATATGGGTAGTACAAGAGTAGATCTACCACGAGATCGAGGAGGCTAAACCCTAGAAGCTAGCCTATGGTATGATTGTTGATGTGTACGTTGTCCGACGGACTAAAACCCTCCAGTTTATATAGACACCGGAGAGGGTTAGGGTTACACAAAGTCGGTTACAATGGTAGGAGATCTTCATATCTGCATTGCCAAGCTTGCCTTCCGCGCCAAGGAAAGTCCCTTCCGGACACGGGACGGAGTCTTCAATCTTGTATCTTCATAGTCCAGGAGTCCAGCTGAAGGTATAGTCCGGCTATCTGAACACCCCCTAATCCAGGACTCCCTCAACCACTATCATTTAATTTCAACATTATTATTGAATTGAACCGGCATGTTGTTTTCCTTTCAGTTCCTTTTTGAACATCATGCCGTCCAAAGCGCCGACTGTCTGCAACTGGGTTCCCTCAACCATGACCGAGGACAACTTGAAGGAGTTCTTCTCCATAGGATTTTTGCTAGGAAAAAATGTCATGTCTTATCATGCACCTGACCCGGACGAGGAACGGCCCAATCCAAAAGATGGTGAAGTTATTGTCTTTTCGGACCACATGAATCGTGTTTTTCCCCACCCGGCTCAAAGTTCTTCAGAGACGTCCTCCATTTTTTCAAACTCCATCCTCAAGATATCGGTCCCAATTCCATATCCAATATCTACAACTTCCAAGTGCTCTATGAGGTGTATCTTCAGGAAGAGCCGACAGTAGAACTCTTTAGAGAGTATTCTTATCTGAACCGGCAGAACGAATGCACCAATGGCCCTAGCTTGGAACTTGGAGGCATCTCAATACATCATCGATAGGGCGCCATCTTCCCCCTCATAGTTTTGCCGAGTCATCCCAAAGACTGGAACCAGACTTGGTTCTATTGTCAAGACACTTCACCAGCAAATGAGAAGCCACTGCTGGGTTATCGCGCCGAGCGTCTTGACTCCAAATTCACGCTCTCTGACAAGCTTACTGCTACCGAACGCAAGAAGCGGATCCCATCAATCAAAATGATTAACGCCTTATTGGGGAATGGCTTAACCGGAGTAGATTTGACCCATTACTGGGTCTCATGGCGGGTTATCCCTCTAAGCCGTCGACCAAAACTGATGTATGAATATGGTGGAGGCCCAAATGACTCTCTTCGTCATAGCTCCATTCAATTGACCGAAGAAGACATTATTGCAATGTCAACCCTTCTGGTAAACGAAAGTATGAAGACTGCAGTAAGGTCGGGTTAAACCCCTTCTGCAAGCTTAACCCGGCGCCAGAGGTAAAGAACCTCTAATCTTTTTTCCCTTTGTATTTTTCTCAACCGTGTTAAGCACCTGCCTAACCTTTCATCTTGTTTATTCATCTGCAGGCCAGATCTGATTTCTGGAAAGCCAAGTATGACCACGAAGCCGCCAAGAAGGCTAAAGCTGCTGCTATAAACACCAAGAAAATGACCCGGCGGTCCAAGAAGAAGAAAAGCACTGCTGAGAATCTGATGAAGCTTGATGATACTTCTGAGTCGGAGGTAGCCCTTGACTCCCTTGGCCAACTTTTTAATAATCTTATTAACACTGATCATTGCCAGGGCGACACAGGGGCCAGTCAGGCAGTGGAAGAAGAGGTAACTATTTCCTCCGACTCAACCCATTTGCCAAGACAAAAACTTCGAGTCGTAACCCGGAAAGTAAGGTTTTCACACCCTTTGGCTTATCTGGACCCTCATTTTCTTTTGAAAAAACAGCAACATGAGAGCCGCTGTTAGGCCTGGAACGATGATGAACCGCCTGCTGTCCTTCGATAGACTCCTCAAAAATGCTTGAATGAGGTTTATTTCATTGTCTTTGAATTTCTGTTAACGGATCCTTTCCCTTGCATTACTTAACTTTGTTTTATCTTTGTAGGAGGTGTCTCGCTCTTCTGGCGACTCGTCTCAAACCCAATTTTCGGCCTTCAAGACTGCCCCTGGGTAAGGAAAAAATCCTCTTTCCCCCGTGTTTTTCAAATTGTATCTTTGTACTGACAGTCCCATAACATTTCTCTTAGTGGTCAAGCTAAGTCCAAGATGGCCAAGGTAACTAAGCCGGTGGAAGACCTGCCAGTCCTTGCACTTGAGCCAGCCATGCCTCCTTCTCCTCCATTAACTGAAGCTCTAGAAGACCCGGCTGTCAACGCTGAAGTAAATCCTCCTGAGCCGTCAGTTGATGATACCACCGTTAATCCTTGTGCAACTGGACCATCCAGCTCGGCCAACCCGCCATCACCGTCTGCGTAAGACGTTCTGATCACCGGAAGCCGCTTTGTTGAGCCGGGGAATCCCACCGTGTTGGCTCGTCACACAGCGAAACAAGAGGCGTTGGAGAGACAGAAAGTGCGTTTTGACATTTCGCATTATGGCCATCTGAATGCCAATGACATATTATCCGGCTATCTCAGCCATGTGCACTCCAACCGTGACTCAGAGATCGAAATGGTCAAGCAATTGCAGCTGAAGTACGAGGTAAGTTCTTCCAGCTTACTTATGTTCTACCAGCCCCCAAGTCTTCAGATTATGTGAAAATCGGAATGATCTGTAGACTTTATGATATAGGCTAAGACTTTACCTTTAGATTTTTCTGAAGTCTAATAAAATATAAAAAAGCTTCACCTGTAGTCCCCAAGGGCCGGTTCACTTAACCATAAATGAGCCGGTACTTTGAATTTCATAACTGTCTTGTACCAAATCCAACAAATATTGTAATCCGGCTTAACCTTTAGAGACTTTGCTGAATATCATACATTAGCCCCCAGGTGCCAAGTGTTGTTACTTTGTAAAGTACTTGGGACTTGAAGTATTTTAGAGTCATAAGAAATTGTTTTGGCATGCATTAGCCCCCAGTGTCAAGTGATGTTACTTTGTAAAGTACTTGGGACTTGAATCTTGACTCTTGGACTTTAATTGAAACCTTGATACATCTGTGTACATTTTTGTAGAATGCTTTATCTGAATTGAGCTCGCAATTAACTGATGCAAAGACCCGGCTGGCGGATCAGGAAGCAGAAATCAAGTCTGTTGACTCCAAACTGCAACTAAGTCTTGCTGAGGTGGAAAATTTGAAAACCAGCTTGACTGTCAAGAAGAAAACCTGGCTGAGGAAAAAACGCTGCCGACACAACGCGCCGAGAAAGCTGAAGCAGCCCTTGAAAAGGTTACGACAGAGCTGACCGGCTTAAAGGACCAGGTGTCTCAAATGGTGTCCACCATCTTAGGTAAGCCATCTGTATAGACCTTTTTGACCTTCTTTTGACCCTGAATACAAACTGCTAGCTAACCCTTTGTTTAAAAACCATGTGCAGGCCCACGAAGCAAGAACCTGAGCCAAGACAACGTGACTAAACTGAAGGCGGCGTATACCTTAGTGGAGTAATCGTACATTGGCGCACAACGGGCACTTGCCGCTATCTCTCCTGCCAATCAAGGACCCAACCGGCTCAGCGATGTCTTAAAGAAGCTGTTAATCTTACCCGCCAGGTTCCAAGAAGTCAAGCGCTCCTGTGCCAGAGCCGGAGCTTTGACTGCCCTGAGCCGCTCCAAGGCTTGGGTGCCAGATCTAGACCCGGCGGACGTAGCCAGAGGATATCCTACCGTAAAGGAAGACGGATCTCCATTTGAACAAGATGACTTCATGGATTGCGTGTGCGGAGTTCAACCTCAGGCGACCATTCTTGGAGATGAAACCAATATGGACAAGTATCAGCCGGGTTTTGATGTGGAAAATAAGAAGATGGCAACTCCCTCGTACAAGGTGACAGATTTAATCCTGCCGGTTCGTGAACATACATTTGCTCCGGAAGTTGACCCGACTGGCCTGATTGCCGAAGAAGCAGAATTTATTGCCGTGAACGGTTTTGATTGGTCAAAGCCCAGCTTCCAATCAGCAGAAGGCGGTGAACCGGCGAGGGAGGAGTCAGGACCATCTTCATGGGCTTTTAAAAGCCTTGTAATAGATTAGTTTTGAAAACACTACGTATTCTGCCTATGCCATTGTGCATAAGACACCGTGTGTTACTCTGTGCTTTCTGATGTTAATATATGCATCATATTTATGGTTACCTCTGCAATTCTTCAGCTCTGTTCCTGTAGCAAAATAAAAACTTGCTTGGCGGTTTAGCACCGAACGGGTTAGAATACCCGATATATGACCGATAGTTCAACCATAGTAGGAAACAGAACCAGATGTAAAAAGAAAAAAACAAGGTTGAAATAACCTTGGATTAATACATAAGGAAACTGTTTATAAACAATGACCATACCTGTACCTTTGACCACCGGACCACCGGTTTATATGACCCGGGTGATGAGGTTGATAACCCAGTCTTTTTGAGAAGTCAATGCTTCTGAATACCTAATTATTATCATGCCTTGGCGATTTGTTGCCAAATAATCAAGCCGGTGAAAAGACCATGCTGATCAATTTGAAGTTGAAACAACAAAAAATTAATAAGACGAATAACAGGTGGTAAACAAAATTAACCTTATAACTGAAAGTTGGGGGTTTCTGATTCGAATACGATCAGTAAACCGGACCAAAGGCGTGAAACTAAGATTCGAATAAGATCATATAGCCCCCAGTGGCTTTGGCATTGCGCCGATCAAGAGGGTACCGACAACTATGTTCTCTTTGGTTCAAATACGACCTATGTTTGAACAGGAAGCCCCCAAATGACCTTGAGAGGTTTTTAATGACCCTGATTCGAATACGATCCAAGTCGGACCCAAAAGGGGTTAAGCTGTGATTCGAATATGATCAAGAAGCCCCCTAATGAGTTTGGATTTGAGCCGATCAAGAGGGTTACGACAACTATGTTCTCTTTGGTCCGGATACGACCTATGTTTGAACAGGAAGCCTCCAAGTGACCATGATAGTTTGCAGCCAGATTCGAATACGATCATAAGCCAGACCAAAAAAGGTTAGACTTGATTCAAATATGATCAGCTCCTTAATAGTCATTTGAAAATAGTAAAAAATAGTAAAGACGCGTAATCTTTGAAACGAAAAGAGACCGATGGTCCTACTTTATTACTTATCATAGTATATACAACGTCAAAGTATGTACATGATGAGAGCCAGTGGCTCAGGTGTAGTATAGCCGAAGTTGAGCAATGTTCCACGGCCGGCGGGTCTCCTATTCCGATTTACGTGAGTCTTTGTGCTCTCGAACGTCAATGAGGTAATATGACCCGTTGTTTAAGTTCTTACTGACCACAAAGGGTCCTTCCCAAGGTGGGGATAGCTTTTGTGCATCTGACAGATCCTGGATGAGTTGGAGTACCAGGCCACCTTCTTGAGAAGTCCTGGACTTAACCCGAAGGCTGTGATAACGGTGCAGGTCCTGTTGATAAATAGCTGATCGAGCCGCTACTAAGTCTCTTTCCTCATCTAACAAGTCAAGTGCATCCTGTCTGGCTTGTTCATTATTAGCTTCAACATAAGCCGCCACACGGGGCGAGTCATGACGGATGTCACTAGGCAACACTGCTTCCGCTCCATAAACCATGAAGAAAGGTGTATAACCTGTAGACCTGTTAGGGGTGGTGTTGATACTCCACAGCACCAAGGGTAACTCCTCTACCCAACAACCCGGCGTTCGCTGCAAAGGAACCATAAGCCGGGGCTGGAGACCTTTATAGATTTCCTGATTTGCTCTCTCAGCCTGACCATTGGATTGAAGATGAGCTACAGAAGAAACATCAAGCCGGATATGCTCACGCTGACAAAACTCCTCCATAGCCCCTTGGGACAGATTAGTTCTATTGTCAGTGATAATGCTGTGTGGAAAACCAAAACGGAAGATCACCTTTTTCATGAACTGAACCGCTGTGGCCGCATCACACTTACTCACTGGCTTTGCCTCAACCCACTTTGTGAATTTGTCAACCGCCACTAAAAGAGGTGTCTTTTTATCCTTAGACCTTTGAAAGGTCCAACCATGTCAAGCCCCCAGACCACAAATGGCCAAGTGATTGGAATCATCCGTAGCTCTTGAGCCGGCACATGTGCTCGTCGTGCGAATTTTTGACATCCATCACATCTACTGACCAGATCTTCAGCATCAGCGTGAGCCATCAACCAGTAAAAACCATGATGAAAAGCTTTGGCCACCAAAGATTTTGACCCAGCGTGATGACCACAATCGCCTTCATGGATCTCACGAAGTATTTCTTGGCCTTCTTCAGGGGAAACACACCACTGAAACGCTCCAGAGATGCTGCAATGGTATAGTTCTCCGTCAGAAATCGTCATTGACTTAGACCGCCGGGTTATCTGTCAGGCCAGGGTTTCATCCGCTAGCAGCTCGCCTCGGGTCATGTAAGCCAAGAACGACACTGTCCAATCTGGGATCACGTGAAGAGCCACTACCAACTGTGCCTCCGGGTCAGGAATGGCTAGATCTTCTTCTGTAGGTAACTTAACAGATGGGTTATGCAAAACATCCAAAAAGGTGTTAGGTGGCACCGGCTTACGCTGAGATCCCAACCGGCTTAGAGCATCAGCTGCTTCGTTCTTCCTACGGTCAATGTGTTCCACCTGATAACCTTTAAAATGTCCTGCAACAACATCAACTTCACGGTGATAAGCCGCCATGAGAGGATCTTTGGAATCCCACTTGCCTGACACCTGTTGAGCCACCAAATCTGAGTCGCCAAGACACTGGACCCGGCTCAGGCTCATCTCTTTAGCCATTTGAAGACCATGGAGCAAGGCTTCATATTCTGCTGCGTTGTTAGTGCAAGGGAACATTAGTCGCAACACATAACAAAATTTGTCACCTCGAGGGGAAGTTAAAACAACTCCAGCCCCCGAGCCTTCCAACTGTCTGGACCCATCAAAGTGAATAGTCCAATACGTGTTGTCTGGTTTCTCTTCTGGCATCTGCATCTCTGTCCAGTCATTAATAAAGTCCACCAGTGCTTGAGACTTGATCGCAGTACGTGGCACATACTTCAACCCATGAGATCCAAGTTCAATGGCCCACTTGGCGACTCGTCCACTAGCCTCTCTGTTCTGGATGATATCCCCCAAAGGCGTAGAGCTAACCACAGTGATCGGGTGACCCTGAAAGTAATGTTTGAGCTTCCGGCTTGCCATGAACACCCCGTACATGAGCTTCTGCCAATGTGGATATCTTTGTTTAGATTCAATCAACACCTCACTAACGTAATAAACCGGTCGTTGAACCGGATATTCCTTGCTAACCTCCTTGCGCTCCACTACAATTGCCACACTAACAGCCGGTGAGTTAGCGGCTACGTATAACAATAGCGGCTCTTTCTCAATTGGAGCAGCAAGAACCGGTGGCTCAGCAATCTGTTTCTTCAGATCCTCAAAAGCAGAGTTCACAGCATCACTCCAAACGAAATCATTCATTTTCTTCATCATCTGATACAAAGGCATCGCTTTCTCCCCTAACCGGCTTAAAGCAAGAACACGACCTACCAGCCGCTGAACGTCATTAATGCATGTTGGTTTGGCCAGGGATGTGATTGCTTTAATTTTCTCGGGTTAGCTTCAATACCTCGGTTGGACACCAAAAAGCCCAAGAGTTTGCCAGCTGGGACTCCAAAAACACACTTAGCCGGGTTAAGCATCATTTTGTAGACGTGGAGGTTATCAAAGGTCTCTTTTAGATCTGTGGCCAAGGTTTCCTCTTTCTCGGATTTTACAACTATATCATCCACATAAGCATGAACATTACGCCCAATCTGATTGTGAAGGCAATTCTGCACACACCGTTGTAGGTTGCCTGGGCACTCTTAAGCCCAAAAGGCATAGACACATAGCAGAAGGCTCCAAACGGAGTGATGAAAGTTGTCTTCTCCCGATCCTTGACTGCCATCTTGATCTGATGATAACCTGAATAAGCATCCAAAAAACTCAAACGTGCGCAACCCGCCGTAGCATCGATGATCTGATCAATACGAGGGAGAGCAAAAGGGTCAGCCGGACAAGCTTAGTTTAAATCGGTGTAATCCACACACATACGCCAGGTGTCGTTCTTTTTGAGTACACGCACTGGGTTGGCTAACCACTCTGGGTGAAAGACTTCCACAATGAACCCGGCCGCCAAGAGCCGGGCCACTTCTTCTCCAATGGGCTTGCGCCTTTCCTCGTTGAACCGTCGGAGAAATTGCCCGACTAGTTTAAACTTTGGATCAATATTGAGAGTGTGCTCAACGAGTTCTCTCGGGACACCCGGCATGTTAGAAGGTTTCCATGCAAAGATGTCCCGGTTCTCACGGATGAACTCGATGAGCGTGCCTTCCTATTTCAGATCCAAGTTGGCACTGATGATGAACTGCTTGGATGAGTCGCCGGGCACAAAATCAACCATCTTGGTGTCATCAGCTGATTTGAACTTCAACACCGGTTCATGCTCCGTTGTTGGTTTCATTAAAGACGTCATGTCTGCCGGGTCAACATGATCCTTATCAAACTTTAACTCCTCTGTTGCACAAACAGACTCAGCATATGCAACATCACCTTCTTCACACTCCAGGGCTATTTTCCGGCTTCCATGTACTGTAATGGTGCCCTTATAACCCGGCATCTTGAGCTGCAAATACACATAACATGGCCGAGCCATGAACTTGGCATAAGCCGGTCGTCCAAACAAAGCATGATATGGGCTTTTGATCTTAACCACCTCAAAGGTTAAATTCTCCGCTCTGGAATCATACTCATCCCCAAAGGCTACTTCCAGTTCAATCTTACCAACTGGGTATGCCGACTTGCCAGGTACCACACCGTGAAAAACAGTGTTGGATTGCTTAAGACTCTTATCAGTCAACCCCTTCCAACGAAACATCTCATAGTAGAGGATGTTGATGCTGCTGCCTCCATCCATGAGCACCTTAGTGAATTTATATCCACCAACCTAAGGTGCTACTACCAAGGTCAAGTGACCCGGATTATCAACCCGGGGAGGATGATCCTCTCTGCTCCACACAATAGGCTGTTCTGACCACTGTAACTAACATGGAATCATCGGCTCAACGGCATTGACAACCCTCTTGTGAAGCTTCTAGTCCCTCTTACATAAACTAGTGGTGAACACATGGTATTGCCCACTATTCAACTGTTTTGGGTTGCTTTGATATTCGGACTGTTGCTGCTGATTACCTTGGTCAGGTTGTGGATTATAGCCTCCCTGGTTACCCGGATGGCCTTGACTGTGAAAACCGCCTCCACCAGAACCGGCGCCCGGGCCATGGAAACCGCCTCCACCTGAACCGCCGCCTGGGCCGTGACCTCCATTAAATGCATTGGAATTTTTAAATGCCTTCTTGATTGTACAGTCTTTCCATAGATGGGTGGTTGGCTTCTCCCGGGTGCCGTGTTTTGGACAAGGTTCATTCAATAGTTGATCAAGGGTGGGACCCGACCCGCCTGAACGAGGGGGTTGCCTGCCCTTGCGCTGTTGATTGATGCCCTGCGCATTGGTGTTAGCTACAAATTCGTCAGCCTTACGTTTATTACCTCCTTGATTTGCCGGGTTTTGCTGGTGACCCTTGCCCTTGCCGTTCTTCTTCCCCTTCCCTGTCTTTTCTTTATCAGACATTGGGTCCTTGGTACTATCAGAATCAGCATACTTGACGAGAGCTACCATCAACTGGCCCATGTCATTGCAGTCACGCTTGAGCCGCCCCAACTTCTGCTTCAGAGGTTCAAAACGACAGTTTTTCTCCAACATCAAGACTGCTGAGCCGACATCCATCTTATCAGATGAATGTATTATCTCCTTGACCCAGCGCACCCAATGGTTTGTAGACTCACCTTCCTCTTGCTTACAATTAGTCAGGTCCACAATCGACATAGGTTGCTTACATGTGTCTTTGAAGTTCTGAATGAACCGGGCCTTCAACTCCGCCCATGAGCCGATGGAATTGGGTGACAATCCTTTCAACCATGTACAAGCCGTTCCATCTAACATCATAGTGAAATACTTAGCCATTGCCGCGTCGCTGATCTCCAACAGCTCCATAGCCATCTCATAACTCTCAATCCAAGCTCCATGCTGCAAGTCGGTCGTGTAATTAGGCACCTTACGAGGCCCCTTGAAGTCCTTCGGCAAACACTCATTACGTATGGCCGGTACCAGGCATGGGACACCTCCAGTTCTTGTGGCCACTCCTGCCTCAACCAAGGTTGCTGGATAAGCCAGAAAAGTCTGGTGAGCCGCCTGCTCCGCTGCCAGTTGAACCGCTCGCTCAGCCTCTTGTCGGATCCTCTCCTGACCCGCCAAGTTAAGGGCTCTAGCCTGTACCGCTCATGCATGTGTGGCCTGTTGTGGTGTTGAGCATTGCTTGACATGTCAGCTGAGTCCATATGCCTACTGTAGCTTGGGCTCCGGCTCGGGCGAGGGGTTGAATGGATTCTGTCTCGACTGTAAGAGTATGCATCCTGTTGCGCCAGAGCTGTTTGAAGAAGTTCTCTCACCCTTCGTGTTTCGATCGCCGCCGGAGAGTCGCCTTCCATCGGGAGAGCCACCAAACGTGCAGACGCAACAATGAGGTTTTCCAAGGGATTGGAGAAGTGACCCGGTGGTGTTGGCACATAATGAGGTGGAGCGGGATGTATACGAGGCGGTTCCATGGCGCGCGGCTGAACCAGTGCCCCGTGTGTCGTGATCCGATTTGCCTTCGGCGGGTTACTTGCCCCGGCCCCGGTGTATGGGAAAGGTTCCTTGGATCGAGCGTCAGAGGTAGACGTGACTG
This sequence comes from Triticum aestivum, assembly GCF_018294505.1. NCBI lineage: Eukaryota > Viridiplantae > Streptophyta > Magnoliopsida > Poales > Poaceae > Triticum > Triticum aestivum. Next base: position 445,564,397 of record NC_057803.1, on the reverse strand, counting down.
AGTTTTCTGATGCCTTCTTCTCATGACCTTGTTTGACGCGTTCAGATCCACCGAGAGCCGGAAAGTCTCTGCTTGAAGCTGTTGAGCACGAATGTCCAAAGCCGCCCGCTCCGCTGCCATCCTGACCTCTTCTGCTGCTAAATTTTCTTTAGCTTGTACCATCTCTTCACGCACGCGTGCCACCTCTACGTCATGCCGGGCTTTATCCGCCGGCTCTACCACGACAGTCAACAGAGTCGTCAGTTTATCCATGAGGTCCATTAGAATCTGAGCCGGGGGGCGCGCGGGGTCTCCTTACCCGGCTGCGGCCGACCCAGTAGTTGTTGCCGCTGCTGCTGTGGAGTTCTGCCCGGGCTGTGTTCCTGCCATGAAGACTCCGGCCCAATTCGGCGGCTCAAGGGGGTCTGAAATACCGCTGCCATCGGAACAGCCCCCGAGCATGCCATCTTGCAGCTGATACAAAGAGTCCATCTCGCACGTTGATGATGTAGCGTCAGAACAGACAGCCGTCTCACCGCCATCCACCGATCCTTTTGAGTATTCACCGCCATGGATGCAGCCTATGAAGGCATGCTTCACGACAGATTGAACACGGGTGGACCTTGTGAGCTGAGCCGTTTTGACGAGGTTGGTGTGGACGTCCGGCTCAGGCCCGATTTGCCGATCCGGCCGATGAAGACATGAATTCCGCCGAAGGGGACCCAGTACCCGTACTCGATTGAGCCGGCCTCGGGCCCCCAGCCTTCGTCATCGATGTAGAGCTTGCTGCGACGACTCTTGGTCATCCGGCCCACAGCGTATCCCTTGAGCCCTTCGAAGTTGCCCTTCAAGAACTCAAATCCATCGTGCGCTGGCCCCACGGTGGGCGCCAACTGTCGTGGAATTGTCACGACAGATGTCCTAGCAAAAGGACTTAGTCGTAGGGCCATCGCAACTAGGAAGCTTAAAGGGGTTAATCGGGACAAGGGGCACAAGAGGTTTTATACTAGTTCGGCCCTTACGATGAAGGTAAAAGCCTACGTCTAGTTGTGTTGGTATTGCTGGGGTTTCGATCACCAAGAGGCTAGTTCGCCGGCTTGGTTATCGATCTCTTGTTTCTTGCCCTAAGCCACCACCGGGTCATCCCCTTATATACACGGGTTAACGCCTGGTGGCCTACAGAGTCCCGGCTGGCTCATAAATCGTGTCCGGCTCAGTGACTTCTTTTACATGCCTTTCCTTACAAGTCTTTCCTTACATACGGCGGTTTACAATATTGGGCTTTAAGCCTCTTCTAGGCCTTTAGGCCTTCTATAAGATTTAACAAACTATCGCCTTGAGTGTTTACTGGACTTCCTTTGTGACCCGCCATTGGGGCTTGACCCGGCCCTCCTGGGCGGGTCATAACTGATAGCTATATCCCCAACACATTGATTCATCTTGAATATATGTCTTTCAAGATGCTAACGGATGTCAACCTATTTAGGATGGCTCCTCCAACGCGTCAGAATCCAGAACCACCGCCACTACCTCCACCTCCGGAGGCATGGCAAGCTGTCATGGCTGCTACCAACGCCAACACGCAGATGCTTATGCAACTCTTGCAGGAGCATAACCAAGGAAATCAAGGTCATGGCGACAATCAAGTTCAGTTTGCTACCCTTAACTAGTTCCTTGCAAACTAGCGAAGTCTTTTAGTAACTGTGTCGAGGCCACAGATGCTGACGATTGGCTCATGGATATCTGCAAACATTTTGAATGTAGCAACGTCAGGCCTGAAGATTTTGTCAAGTTTGCTTCATTCCAACTCAAAGACCAAGCTGCTGAGTGGTATCAACAATACAAAGATTCCAGAGGAGGTCGTGTGATTACCTGGCATGATTTCCGACGAGACTTCAAAGCTCACCACATTCCGCAAAGTGTTGTTGAGAGTAAGCGTGAGGAGTTCCGCAATCTGAAGCAAGGCAGCTTGTCTGTTTACCAATACAACATCCTGTTCCAGAGGCTCGCTTGCTTTGCTAAACAAGACGTCCCTGACGAGAAGAGCATGATTTATCAGTTCAGAGGTGGCCTCAGAGAAGATCTGCAACTAGCTCTCATGCTTTTTGAGCCAAAAAAGTATGATGAGTTCTACAACATGGCACTAAAGCAAGATGCCTCTCAGCTCAAGTGTGATGCTTCCAAGAAGAGAGTCAGGGATGCAACTCCTTCTTCTTCTTCAACTCAAGTGGCAGCTAAGCAGCAAAAGTTCTAGTTGCCTCCTCCTCCTCCTCCTCCGTTCTGTCAGCCTTATCAGCAGAAGAGCAAAGGTGGCAATGGATCTTCCCACCCACCCAACCCAGGCTATCAGAACAAAGCTTCATCTCATGCTCCAAGGTCAAGTGCTCCGTATCACCATCTGCTATCGGAAGTTACATGCAACAAGTGTCAGCAGAAGGGGCACTATGCGAACAAATGCTTCAACCAGAGGCGCCTTCCGCCTCCTCCTCCTCCTGTGAGATATGCCAGCAATGTAGTGGTCAAGCATAATCCCAAGCATGCTAAGGTCAACAAGATGAATGCAAATTAGGCAGAGGACTCTTCAGAAGTGATCATGGGTAACCTTCCTGTTAATGATATTCCTGCAAAATTCCTTTTTGATACTGGTGCATCACATTCTTTCATTTCAAGACCTTTTGTGGCTATGCATGATTTGGTGACTCAAGTTTTGCCGAGACCTTTGGCTGTTGTTTCTCCGGCCCGACAAATGACTTCTCGAGTATTCGTTCCGGATGTGTCTATCAAGATGGGTGACTACAAATTTCTGGCTTCTCCAATTGTTCTGGGTGACTCGGATATTGATCTAATTCTCGGCATGGACTGACTTTCTAAGCACAAGGCTCAACTTGAGTGTGCTGCCAGGAAGATTCAATTGACACACTCGTCTGAGGATGTGATCATCTATGCCACTCATGACGATACCATTCGACTGTTTTCTCTCAATGAGAAGGGCGAGTTGAATGCCATCTCTCAGATTCCAGTCGTTTGCGAATATCAAGACATCTTTCCAGAAGAGCTTCCAGGAATGCCTCCTTACCGGCCAGTTGAATACGTCATCGATCTTGAGCCTGGCACGGAACCTGTTTGCAAACATCCTTACAAGCTTGGACCAGAAGAGTTGAAGGAGCTGAAGAAACAACTTGATGAACAAGAGCGTATGGGTCTGATCCGACCGAGTTCTTCTCCATGGGGTTGTGGTGTTCTTTTTGTCAAGAAGAAGGATGGCACGGACCGACTTTGCATCGACTACCGCCCATTGAACAAGAAGACCATAAAGAACAAGTACCCACTTCCCCACATTAGTGAGCTTTTAGAACAACTCAAAGGTTCTCAAGTGTTCTCCAAGCTTGACCTTCGTATGGGCTATCATCAGATTCGCGTTCATGAACAAGATATCCCCAAGATAGCATTCAGAACAAGCTATGGTTCCTATGAATACACTGTCATGTCTTTTGGCCTTGTCAATGCTCCTCCAACATTCTCTCGCATGATGAACTTCATCTTCAACCCTTACACAAATGACTTCGTCTTGGTGTATCTCAATGATATTTTGGTCTTTTCCAAGAACAAGGAGGACCATGCCAAACACTTGAGGTTGGTGCTGGACAAACTCAGAGAACATCAATTCTATGCGAAGTTTTCAAAGTGCGAGTTTTGGCTCGATGAGGTTCTCTACCTTGGGCATATCATCTCCGCCAAGGGCATAGCTGATAATCCTAAGAAGGTGTCTGCAATTGTGAATTGGGAACCGCCTCAGAATGTGAAGCAGCTCCGCAGTTTTCTTGGGCTCGCAAGCTATTGTCGAAGATTCGTTGAGAATTTCTCTAAGATTGCAAAGCCTCTTTCCAACCTCCTCCAGAAGCATGTGAAGTATGTCTGGACGCCTGAATGTGGCATCGCTTTCAACACCCTCAAAGAGAAGTTAGTCACAGCTCCAGTTCTGACTCCTCCTGATGGATCCAAACCATTCGGGGTTTTCTGTGATGCTTCCCTGCAAGGTCTCGGTGCTGTGTTAATGCAAGAGAAGAAAGTTGTGGCCTATACCTCTCGCCAGTTGAAGCCCAACAAAAAGAACTACCCCACTCATGACCTCGAGTTGGCGACAGTTGTCCATGCTCTTTTAACATGGAGACATCTCTTGTTGGGAAGGAAAGTGGACATCTTCACTGATCATAAGAGTCTCAAGTACATCTTCACTCAACCCAACCTCAACCTCAGGCAGACTCGTTGGGTCGAGATGATTCAAGAGTATAATCCGAGTATTGAATATACTCCAGACAAGGCCAATGTCACTGCAGACACTTTGAGCAGGAAGGCTTACTGCAACAGTTTGATTCTCAAGCCCTTCCAACCGGATCTTTGTGAAGCTTTCCGCAAGCTTAATCTCCAAGTTGTTCCTCAAGGATTTCTTTCCAACCTCCAAGTCTCTCCTACTTTGGAAGATCAAATTCGTGAGGCACAACTTCTTGATGCAAAGCTGAAGAAGGTGAAGATTGGTATTGCCAAGAGCCAACCCAAGTACAAGTGTTATCGCCTTGATGACAAAGATACTCTATTCTTCGAGGATCGCATTGTTGTTCCTAAAGGCGACCTTCGTAAATTCATTATGAACGAGGCTCACAATTCACTCCTTTCTATTCATCCTGGAAGTACAAAGATGTACCATGACCTCAAGCAGTCGTATTGGTGGACTCGAATGAAGCGCGAAATTGCTCAGTTCGTGAATAAATGTGATGTCTGCAGAAGTGTGAAAGAAGAACACCAACGGCCAGCTGGTCTCCTCCAACCTCTTGCCATTCCAGAATGGAAGTTTGACCATATTGAGATGGACTTCGTGACGGGATTCCCCAAGTCCAAGCGTGGCAATGATGCTATCTCTGTTGTCATCGACAAGCTTACAAAAGTGGCTCATTTTCTCCCTATCAAAGAATCTACCACAGCAGCTCAGTTGGCAGAGCTATATACCTCCAGGATTGTCTCCTTGCATGGCATACCGCAATTGATATCTTCAGATCGTGGAAGCATCTTTACTTTTAAGTTTTGGGATTCCTTCCAGAAGGCTATGGGCACCAACATTCGCTTCAGCACAGCTTTCCATCCTCAAACTAGTGGACAAGTCGAGCGAGTCAATCAAATTCATGAAGATATGCTTAGGGCTTGTGTCATTTCCTTTGGTATGAAGTGGGAAGATTGTCTTCCATATGCCGAGTTCTCCTACAACAACAGCTTCCAAGCGAGTTCGGGCAAGGCCCCATTCGAGATTCTCTATGGCAAAAAGTGCCGTACTCCTCTTAATTGGTCAGAGACTGGTGAACGCCAACATCTTGGCAATGACTTGATCACAGAGGCTGAATAAATGTGCAAAGTCATTCATGAAAATCTCAAAGCCGTGTAATCACGCAAGAAGAGTTACTATGATAGCAAGCATCATGACTTGGCTTTCGAGATCGGAGACCATGTGTACCTTCGCGTCTCTCTAATGAAAGGCACCCATCACTTCGGTATCAAAGGGAAGCTTGCCCCTAGATACATGGGTCCTTTCAAGATCATTGGCAAAAGAAGCGATCTTGCCTATCAACTTGAGCTTCCGTCCAACTTTGCAAATGTGCACGACGTGTTTCACGTGTCTCAGCTTCGCAAGTGTTTCAAGACTCCTGACCGCACCATCAACTTCGAAGAGATTGATCTCCAAGAAGACCTATCTTATCACGAGCATCCCGTTGCTATTCTTGAAGAAACTGAGTGCAAGACTCGCAACAAGTCTATCAAATTCCTGAAAGTTAAGTGGTCACATCAATCTGACCGAGAAGCCACCTGGGAACACGAGGACCACCTCTGTTGGGGATATTACTATCAGTTGAGACCCGCCCAGGAGGGGCCGGGTCAGCTTCAATGGCGGGTTACGCAAGAAGCTCAGTAAACATCCAAGTTTGTAGTTTATTAAGTCTTATAGAAGGCCCAAAGGCATGGGGCCGGCTTGAGGCCCGATATTGTAAGTAAACCACCATGTGTAAGGAAATACTTGTACAGAAAGACATGTAAAGAAAGTCACCAAGCTGGACACGATTATGAGCCGGCTGGAACTCTGTAGGCCACCTGGCGTCAACCCGTGTATATAAGGGGACGACCCGGTGGCGGTTTAAGGCAAGAAACAACCAAGTCGATAACCAAGCCGGCGAGTTGAGCCTCTTGGAAGTCGAAACCCCGGCAATACCAATCCCAACTAGACGTAGGCTTTTACCTTCATCGTAAGGGGCCGAACTAGTATAAAACTCTCTCGTGTCCTTTGTCCCGATTAACCCCTTTAAGCTTCCTAGTGCGATGGCCCTACGACTAAGTCCTTGCACTAGGACATCTGTCGTGTCAACTCCACGACAGTTGGCGCCCACCGTGGGGCCAGCGCACGGTGGATTTGAGTTCTTGAAGGGCAACTTCAAAGGGCTCAAGGGATACGCTGTGGTCCGGATGACCAAGAGTCGTCGTGGCAAACTCTACATCGACGACGAAGGCTGGGGCCTCGAGGTCGGCTCGATCGAGTACGGGTACCGGGTCCCCTTCGGCAGAATTCACGTCTTCATCGGCTGGATCGGCGAGTCAGGCCCTGAGCCGGACATCCATACCAACCTCATCGAAATGGCTCAGCGCGCTGGATCATCTCGTGTTCAATCTGTTGTGAAGCATGCTTTCGTAGGCTGCATCCATGGCAGTGAATACTCCGAAGGATCGATGGAAGGCGGGGAGACAACCATCTGCTCTGATACTGCATCATCAACAGGTGAGACGGATTCGTTGTACCAACTGCAAGACGGCATGCTCGGGGGCTGTTTCGATGGCAGCAGTATTCTGGACCCCCTTGAGCCACCGAATTGGGCCGAAGTCTTAGGCAGGGATGCAGCCCGGGCAGAACTCCACAGCAGCGACAGTAGCAGCCACCGGGTCGGTAGCTACTGGGTCAGGAGACCCCGCGCGCCCCCCGGCTCAGATTTTAATGGACCTCATGGATAAGCTGACGACTCTGTTGACCACTGCGGTAGAACCGGCGGATAAAGCCCAGCATGACGCGGAAGTAGCATGCGTGCGGGAGGAGATGGTGCAAGCTAAGGAAAATCTAGCCATGGAGGAAACCCAGATGGCAGCAGAACGAGCAGCTTTGGATGCCCGTCCTCAGCAGCTTCAAGCAGAAACCTTCCGTCTCTCGGTGGATCTTAATGCATCAAATGAGGTCATGAGGAGGAGGCGTCAGAAAACTCAGTCGCGTCTGCCTCTAATGTTGGATCCAATGAATATGGTCCATACGCTCGGAGCTGGAGGGAGCAACCCGTCAGAGGCAAACCGGTCACAACACCCGGTGCACCAGTTCAGCCACGTACCATGGAGCCACCGCGAATGAATACAACTCCTCCTCGTTATATATCAACACCCCCCGGTCACTTCTCCAACCCCATGGAGAACCTCATTGCGGCGTCGGCTCATTTGGCAGCTCTCCCAATGGAAGGCGACTCGCCAGCAGCAATTGAAACCCGGAGGGTAAGAGAGCTACTTCAGACAGCTTTGGCCCAGCAGGATGCATACTCCTACAGTCGAGACATGATTCATTCAACTCCTCGCCGAAGCCGGAGCCCAAGTTACAATAAGCACATGGAATCTGCAGAGATGTCAAGTAATGCTCAATGCCACAACCGGCCATATAGGCATGAGCCGGTGCGGGCTGGAGCCCTAAACTTGGCGGATCAGGAGAGGATTCGTCAAGAGGCGAAACGGGCGGCTCAGATAGCAGCAGAGCAGGCGGCTCACCAAGCCTTTCTGGCTTATCCAGCAACCTCGGTTGAGGCAGGAGTGGCTACAAGAACCGGAGGCATACCTTGCCTGGTCACAGCCATATGCAATGAGCGGTTGCCCAAGGATTTCGAGGGACCTCGTAAGGTACCTAACTACACGGCTGACTTACAACCGGGGGCTTGGATTGAGAGTTATGAGATGGCTATGGAGCTATTGGAGGTTAGCGATGCTGCAATGGCCAAGTACTTTACCATGATGTTGGATGGAACGGCTCGGGCCTGGTTCAAAGGATTACCACCCAATTCCATCGGCTCATGGACAGAGTTGAAGGCATGGTTCATCCAGAACTTTAAAGACACGTGTAAGCAGCCAATGTCGATTGTGGACCTGACCAATTGCAAGCAAGAGGATGGAGAATCTACAACCCATTGGGTGCACCAGGTCAAGGAGATAATACATTCATCTGATAAAATGGACGCCGGCTCATCAGTTTTAATGTTGGATAAAAATTGCCGTTTTGAACCTCTGAAGCAGAAGTTGGGGGCGGCTTAAACGTGATTGTAATGATATGGGAACGTTGATGGCGGCTCTTGTCAAATATGTCGATTCTGATACCACCAAAGACCCGGCATCTGATGAAGAAAAAGCAATGAAGGTGAAGAAGAACGACAACGGCAAGGGTCACCAGCATAACCCGACGAATCAAGGAGGTAATAAGCGTAAGGATGATGAGTTTGTTGCTAATACTAATGCGCAGGGTGGTAATCAACGGTGCAAGGGCAGACAACCCCCCCAATCAGGCGGGTCAGGCCCCACCCTTGAGCAGTTGTTAAATGAACCTTGTCCAAGACACGGCACCCGGGAGATGCCAGCCACCCACTTGTGGAAGGATTGCACGATCATGAAGGTGTTTAAAAATTCAAACGCATTTGATGGGGGTCACGGCCCGGGTGGCGGCTCAGGTGGAGGCGGCTTTCAGGGCCCGGGCGCCGGTTCAAGCGGAGGAGGTTTTCATGGTCAGGGTCATCCTGGTCACCAGGGAGGATATAATCAGCAACACGGCCAAGGGAATCAACAACAGCAACAATCCGGCTATCAGAGCAAACCAAAGCACTTGAGTAGTGGACAGTATCATGTCTTTACTACCAGTTTATGCAAGAGAGACCAGAAGCTCCACAAGAGTGCTGTCAATGCCGTTGAACCGACAATTCCACGTTATCTGCGCTGGTCAGAGCAGCCTATTGTGTGGAGAAGAGAGGATCACCCACCCCGGGTTGATAATCCGGGTCATTTGGCTTTGGTCGTGTCACCTCAGGTTGGTGGGTACAATTTTACTAAGGTACTCATGGATGGAGGTAGCAGCATCAACATCCTTTACTATGAGACGTTCCACCGGATGGGATTGACGGATAAAAATCTTAAAAAATCCAACACTGTTTTTCATGGTGTGGTGCCTGGTAAGTCGACATACCCAGTTGGTAAGATCGAGCTGGAAGTAGCCTTTGGGAATGAGTATGACTCCAGAGCAGAAAAATTAACCTTTGAAGTGGTTAAAATCAAAAGCCCATATCATGCTCTGTTTGGGCGGCCGGCTTATGCCAAGTTCATGGCTCAGTCGTGTTATGTATATTTGTAGCTCAAGATGCCGAGTCACAAGGGAACCATTACAGTCCATGGGAGCCGGAAGATAGCCTTGGAATGTGAAGAGGGGGATGCTGCCTATGCTGAATCTGTTTGTGCAACAGAGGAGTTGAAATTCTACAAGGATCATGTTGACCTGGCGGACATGACGTCGTTAAAGAAACCAACAAGAGAGCATGAGCCGGAGTTAAAGTTCAAATGAGCTGATGACACTAAGATGGTTGACTTTGTGCCTGGCGATTCATCCAAACAGTTCATCATCAGCGCAAACTTGGATCCGAAATAGGAAAGCACGCTCATCGAGTTCATCTGTGAGAACCGGGACATCTTTGCATGGAAACCTTCAGACATGTCGGGTGTCCTGAGGGAACTCGCTGAGCACACTCTTAATATCGATCCAAAGTTCAAACCTGTCAGACAGTTTCTTCGGCGGTTCAATGAAGAAAGGCGCAAGGCCATTGGAGAAGAGGTGGCCCGGCTCTTGGCGGCCGGGTTCATTGTGGAGGTCTTTCACCCAGAATGGTTAGCTAACCTGGTGCTCGTGCTAAAAAAGAATGGCACCTGGCGTATGTGTGTGGATTACACAGATTTAAACAAGGCCTGTCCGGCTGATCCTTTTGCTCTTCCCCATATTGATCAGATCATTGATGCTACGGCGGGTTGCACATGGTTGAGTTTCTTAGATGCTTACTCCGGGTATCATCAGATTAAGATGTCAGTCAAGGATTAAGAGAAGAAAGCGTTTATAACTCCTTTTGGGGCTTTCTGCTATGTGTCTATGCCTTTTGGGCTCAAGAGTGCTCAGGCGACTTACCAACGGTGTGTGCATAATTGTCTTCACGATCAAATTGGGCGCAATGTTCATGCCTATGTGGATGATATAGTGGTGAAGTCCAGGGAAGAGGAAACCTTGGTCACAGACCTGAAAGAGACTTTTGATAATCTTCGGGTTTACAAGATGGTGCTTAACTCGTCCAAGTGTGTTTTTGGAGTGCTAGCCGGCAAGCTTTTGGGTTTTTTGGTGTCTAATCGAGGTATTGAAGCTAACCCGGAGAAGATCAAGGCAATTACATCCCTGGCCAAACCAACCTGTGTCAATGATGTTCAACGACTGGCGGGTCGTGTGGCTGCTTTGAGCCGGTTCATAAGCCGGTTAGGGGAAAAGGCTATGCCTCTGTATCAGTTGATGAAGAAAACAGATGTGTTTGTTTGGAGCGATGCTGCGAACGCCGCTTTTGAGGATCTGAAGGCACAACTGGCTGAGCCGCCGGTCCTAGCTGCTCCAATTGAGAAAGAGCCGCTATTATTATACATAGCTGCCAACTCACGGGCTGTTAGTGTGGCTATGGTGGTAGAGCGCAAGGAGGCTGGCAAAGAGCATCCAGTTCAGCGGCCGGTTTATTATGTCAGTGAAGTGCTAATTGAATCTAAGCAACGATATCCACATTGGCAGAAGCTTGTTTATGGGGTGTTCATGGCAAGCCAGAAGCTTAAGCATTACTTTCAGGGACATCCAATCACTGTGGTTAGCTCTGTTCCTTTGGGAGACATTATTCAAAACAGAGAAGCTACAGGGCGAGTTGCCAAGTGGGCAATTGAGCTTGGGTCTCATGGGCTGAAGTATGTTCCATGCACTGCGATTAAGTCTCAAGCCCTGGTTGACTTCATCAATGACTGGACAAAGATGCAGATGCCAGAAGAAAAGCCGGACAACACATATTGGACTATTCATTTTGATGGGTCCAGGCAATTGGAAGGCTCGGGGGCTAGAGTTGTATTAACTTCCCCACAAGGTGATAAATTTTGTTATGTGTTACGATTGATGTTTCCGTGCACTAACAATGCAGCAGAGTATGAAGCATTGCTCCATGGTCTTCGAGTGGCAAAGGAGATGAGCTTGAGCTGGGTCAGATGTCTTGGTGATTCAGATCTAGTGGCTCAGCAGGTATCTGGCAAGTGGGATCCCAAAAACCCTCTCATGGCGGCTTATCGCCGAGAGGTCGATGCTGTTGCAGGATACTTTAAAGGTTATCAAGTGGAGCACATTGACCATCAAAAAACAAAGCAGCTGATGCTTTGAGCCGGTTGGGGTCTCAACGTAAGCCGGTACCACCCAACACCTTTTTCGATGTTTTGCATAACCCCTCTGTCAAGTTGCCCACAGAAGAAGATTTGGCTGTTCCTGACCCAGAGGCACAGTTGGTGGCGGCTCTTCACGTCATCCCATATTGGACGGTGCCATTCTTGGCTTACATGACCCAGGGAGAGTTGCCACCAGATGAGACCCTGGCTCGGCAGATAACCCAGCGATCTAAGTCCATAACGATTTTGGATGGAGAGTTATTTCATCACAGTGTTTCTGGAGCGTTTCAATGGTGTGTTTCCCCTGAAGAAGGTCAAGAAATCCTTCGCGAGATCCATGAAGGCGATTGTGGTCATCACACCGGGTCAAAATCCTTAGTGGCCAAGGCATTTCGTCATGGTTTTTATTGGTTGACGGCTCACGCTGATGCAAAAGATATGGTCAGTAGATGTGATGGATGTCAGAAATTTGCACGACGAGTGCATGTGCCGGCTCAAGAGCTCCGGATGATTCCAATCACTTGGCCATTTGCAGTCTGGGGGCTTGACATGGTGGGACCTTTCAAAAGGTCTAAGGAAAAGAAGACACATCTCTTGGTGGCTGTTGATAAGTTCACTAAATGGGTTGAGGTGGATCCTGTGAGTAAGTGTGATGCAGCCACGACGGTTCAGTTCATGAAGAAAATAATCTTCCGTTTAGGTTTTCCACACAGTATTATCACAGATAATGGCACTAATCTATCCCAAGGGGCTATGGAAGAGTTTTGTCAGCGAGAGCACATCCGGCTTGATGTTTCTTCTGTAGCTCATCCTCAATCCAATGGTCAAGCTGAGAGAGCCAATCAGGAAATTCTGAAAGGACTAAAGCCCCGGCTTATGGTTCCTTTACAGCGAACGCCGGGTTGTTGGGTAGAGGAGTTGCCTTCAGTGTTATGGAGCAACAATACTACACCCAACAGGTCTACGAGTTACACACCCTTCTTCATGGTTTATGGGGCAGAAGCAGTATTGCCCAGTGACATCCGTCATGACTCGCCCCGTGTGGCGGCTTATGTTGAAGCTAACAATGAAAAAGCCAGACAAGATGCGCTTGACTTGTTGGATGAAGAAAGAGACTTAGCAGTAGCACGGTCAACAATCTATCAACATGACCTGCATCGTTATCACAGCCGCCGGGTTAAGACCAGGACTTTTTAGGAAGGCGACTTGGTGCTCCAGCTCATCCAAGATCTTTCAGATGCACACAAGTTATCCCCACCTTGGGAAGGACCCTTTGTGGTCAGTAAAAATTTAAACAACAGGTCTTACTACCTCATTGACATTCGAGAGCATGCAGACTCGGTAAGTCGGAAGAGGAGACCCGCCGGCCGTGGAACATTGCTCAACTTCGGCCGTACTATACCTGAGCCACCAGCTCTCATCATGTACATACGTTCACATTGTATATATGATGATAAGCAATAAAGTAAGACCATCGGTCTCTTTTCTTTTCAAAGATTATGCATCTTTATTATTATTTTCACAAATGACTATTAAGGAGCTGATCATATTTGAATCAAGTTTAACCTTTTCTAGTCCGACTTATGATCGTATTCGAATCTAGCTGTAAATCTCATGGTCACTTGGGGGCTTCCTATTCAAACATAGGTCATATTCGAACCAAAGAGAACATAGCTGTCGTAACCCTCTTGATCGGCTCAAGGCCAAACTCACTTGGGGGCTTCTTGATCGTATCCGAATCATAGCTTAACCCCTTTTGAGCCGTCTTGGATCGTATTCGAATCAGGGTCGTTAAAAACCTCTCAAGGTCATTTGGGGGCTTCCTGTTCAAACATAGGTCGTATTCGAACCAAAGAGAACATAGCTGTCGGTACCCTCTTGATCGGCGCAACGCCAAAGCCACTGGGGGCTATATGGTCATGTTCGAACCTTAGCTTAACCCCTTTGGTCCGGTTTACTGATCGTATTCGAATCAGAAACCCCCAATCTTTTAAATACAGAGTTAAAATTATGTTTGTTATCTATTGCTTGCCTTTGAGTTTTTGTTGTTTCAATATTACAAATGAGATGGCCAGGTTTTCTTCGCTGGCTCAATTATTGGACAACACAGCCACCCGGGTTATCCAAGCCGGTGGTCTAAGGATCCAAAGGTACGAGCTACTGAGATATGATGATTATTGAATATTCAAGGAGTATTAACTTTTATACATATTGAATTATCAAATTCATCACCCGGGTTATTTGAACCGGCGATCTAAGAATCAACAAGGACAAGGTATGATTCTTACTTATACGCGCTTACCGACTGCGTTAACTTAAGAGTTAGTATTAAACCTTATCCTTTATTTATATTTGTCTCTGTTTTTTGAGGTGGAGATATGGGCTGTAAATTAGGTGTTTAAACCCAGTTGGTTGTAGACCGCCTTGCCAGGTTTTTCCTTATGTTCACAGGAACAGAGTTTAAACATTGCAGAGACAAGCATTAAACGATGCATAAGAAAGCATTAAACATTGGCATCCGGAAGCACATATTCACATAGAAGTGTTTTATGCACGAGGGCATAAGCAAACACGCGGTGTTTTAAACAGTTAAGATATTACACGGCTTTATAAGCCCATGAAGATGATCATTGTCCTTCCCTCACCGGTTCACCATCTTGAGTCTGCTGGAAGTTGGATTTGGACCAATCAAAGCTGTTCATGGCGACAAATTCAGCTTCGTCGTCAATCAGGCCGATCGGGTCAATTTCTAGGGCGAATGTATCTTCTCTCACAGGTGGAACCAGATCAACAACTTTGTATGAAGGAGTGGCCATCTTCTTGTTTGCACTGTCAAAACTTGACTGGTATTTGTCCATGTTGGTGTCATCTCCAAGGCTAGTCGCCTGAGGCCGGACTTCACGGACGCAGGCTATAAAGTCATCTTGATCAAAAGGAGACCCATCCTCCTTCATGGTAGGATAGCCCCTTGCCACGTCCGCCGGGTCTAGGTCTGGCACCCAAGCTTTGGAACGGCTTAGGGCAGTCTGTGCACCGGCTCGCACACAAGAGCGTTTTACCTCTTGGAATCTAGCAGGAAGGATGGACAGCTTCTTCAGGACATCGCTAAGCCGGTTGGATCCTTGATTTACCAGAGAGATAGCGGCCAGAGCCTGTTGTGCACCAATGTATAATTGTTCAACCAAGGTGTATACTGCCTTCAGCTTAATCAACGGGTCTTGGCTCAGATTTTTGCTTCACGGACCTATACATATTTTTAACAGAGTCAGTTGGCGGATCATATTCCGGTTTGACAAAAATTATATTCAAGATCAATTCAGACGGCTTACCAAAAATCGCAGCAACCATCTGAGATACCCGGCCCTTCAAATTGTTCAGCTCTGTTGAAATTTCTTTCAGAGCTGTTTCGGCTCTCTCAGCTCGGCGGGTCAGGAGTGTTTTCTCATTCTCCCAAGTTTTCTCTTTGGCAGCAAAGCTGGTCTTCAAAGTCTCCGTTTCAGAAAGGCTCATTTGCAATTTGGAGGTGGAAGATTTGATTTCTGACTCCTGGCTTGCTAGCCGGGTCTTTGCGTCAGTCAATTGGGAGTTCAGTTCAGATAATGCATTCTGTGAAACATTCAGATAAGTCAAGATTTAGTTTTAAATTCTAGTATCCAAATTCAAAATTCAAAGTCCCAAGTACTTTATGAATAAACCACTTGGCACTTGGGGGCTAATGTATGCCAAATCAAATTTTTGTGACTCTTCCAGCATATTAGAAGTCCCAAGTCCTTTACAAAGTAACAACACTTGGCACTTGGGGGCTAATGTACGCAGTTCAGCAAGGTTATCAAAGATAAACCGGAATGTTAAGTACTTTATAGATGGTGTTCAATTATGAAGTACCGACTCATTAATGATTAAATAAACTGGTCCTTGGGGACTATGGGTGAAGTCTTGTTCTACCAATATTAGGCAAAGATTCAGAAGTAAAGGTGTCGGCCTATATTTTAAGTCTACAGGTTATTCTGTTTCTCTCATAATCTACAGACTTGGGGGCTGAAGGAATATTGGTAAACCGGAAACTACATACCTCATACTTCAATTGAAGCTGCTTGACCATCTCAATCTTAGAATCATGACTGGAGTGTACATGACTGAGATAGCCAGATAAGATATCACTGGCATTAAGACGGTCATAGTTGGCAACATCAAGACGAACCTTCCGCCTCTCCAAAGCTTCTTGCTTAGCTGTGCACCGTGCCAATACCGCTGGGTTCCCCGGCTCAACAAAGTGGCTCCCAGTAATTTGAACATCTTGAACACGGGGAGACGGTGGGTCGGTTGAGCTTGATGGACCAGCTGCAGAAGGGTTAATAGTGGTCTTGACAAGGGATGGCTCTGGAGGATTTGCTTCATGGACAATAGGCGGGTCTTCTGGGGCGACAGTTAATGGAGAAGGTGGCCTAGCCGGCTCAGATGCCAGTACTGGCGGGTCTTCCACTGGTTTTGTTGTCTTCGCTTTCTTGGACTTAGCCTGACCGCTAAAGAAAAATGTTGCAGGATAGTCAGCATTAAGATAACAATTGATAAAACTCGGAAGAAAAGAGGACTTTTAATTACCCAGGAGCAGTCTTGAAAGCCGGAAATTGTGTTTGGGATGAGTCACCCGAGGAACAAGACACCTCCTGAAAAGGTAAATGAAAGGAGTTAAAGGAAATGCAAGGAGCAGGATTCATGAAAACAAAGGTAAGGACAGTAATAAGTAAACCTCGTTCGGACGTTTTTGAGGGGTCTGTTCAGGGACGACAGTCGGCTCATCTTCAATCTCAACTTCACGACGGCTTTCATGCTGCTGCTTTTTCAAATGAAAGTTGGGATCCAAGTGAGCTGAGGGGTTAGAAAACCTTACTTTACGGATCACTCGTCGAACTTTGTGTCTTGGTAAGGGCTCTGAGTCGGAGGAAATGATAGTTACCTCTGCTTCCCCGGCTTGACTAGCCCCAGTGTCATCCTGGTAAGGATCAGTATCAGTGAGATTGTTAAAAAGTTGGCCAAGGTAATCAAGGGCTACCTCCGAGTCAGACGAGTCATCAAGCTTCATTAAATCTTCAGCAGTAGTTTTCTTCTTCTTCTTTGATTTCCGGGTCGTCTTCTTGGTGTTCATAGCGGCGGTTTTCGCCTTCTTGGCAGCTTCGTGGTCATATTTCACCTTCCAGAAGTCAGAATTGGCCTGTAAAGACAAGAAGAAAGATCAGTATTAAGTACTAATAGCTGGGCAAAACATGAAGAAAAAGAGATCAGAATGTACTTACTTCTGGCACCGGATTAATCTTGCAGAAGGGACTTAACCCAACAATACTGCAATCTTCGTACTTCCCATTTACCAAAAGGGTTGACATCGAAACAATGTCTTCTTCGGTGAGTTCAACTGGGCTGTGATGAAGAGGGTTGTCCGGGCTTCCGTCATATTCATACATCAGTTGAGATCGACGACTTAATGGAATAACTCGCCATGAGATCCAACAACGGGTCAGATCTACTCCGGTTAAACCATTACCCAACAAGCCATTGATTCTTCTAATGGAGGGAAGAAGCTTCCTACGTTCAGCGACGGTAAGCTTATTCGGAAGGGTGAACTTGGAGTCAAGACGACTAGGGCGGTAACCCGGCAGAGGCTTCTCGTTTGCTGGAGAAGTATCCTGACAATAAAACCAAGTTTGGTTCCAGACCTTTGGGTGGCTTGATAAGACGATGAGAGGGAAAACAGCACCCTGATGGCGCTGAATCGAGATGCCTCCAAGTTCTAAGCTAGAACCATTGGTGCATTCATTCTGATGATTCACATAAAAGTACTCTCTAAACAGCTCTACAGTGGGCTCTTGCTAAAGATATGCCTCACAAAGCACTTGGAAGTTACAAATGTTGGTGAGGGAGTCCTGGATTAGGGGGTGTCCGGATGGCCGGACTATACCTTCAGCTGGACTCCTGGACTATGAAGATACAAGATTGAAGACTTCGTCCCGTGTCCGAAAAGGACTTTCCTTGGCGTGGAAGGCAAGCTTGGCGATACGGATATGCAGATCTCCTACTATTATAACCGACTTTGTGTAACCCTAACCTCTCTGGTGTCTATATAAACCGGAGGGTTTTAGTCCGTAGGACAACATACAGAACAACAATCATACCATAGGCTAGCTTCTACGATTTAGCCTCTCCGATCTCATGGTAGATCTACTCTTGTACTACCCATATCATCAATATTAATCAAGCAGGACGTAGGGTTTTACCTCCATCGAGAGGGCCTGAACCTGGGTAAAACTTTGTGTCCCTTGCCTCCTGTTACCATCCGGCCTAGACGCACAATTCGGGACCCCCTACCCGAGATCCGCCGGTTTTGACATCGACATTGGTGCTTTCATTGAGAGTTCCTTTGTGTCGTCGCCATTAGGCTTGATGGCTCCTACGATCATCAATAGTGATGCAGTCCAGGGTGAGACCTTGCTCCCCGGACAGATCTTCATCTTCGGCGGCTTCGCACTGCGGGCCAATTCACTTGGCCATCTGGAGCAGATCAAAAGCTATGCCCCTGGCCGTCAGGTCAGATTTGGAAGTTTAAACTACACGCTAACATCCGCGGGGACTTGATCCTCGACAGATTTGAGCCACTGCCGAGCGCGCCGCACTATCACGACGAGCATGATCTAGCTCTGCCGCCAAAGAATGCCCTGGAGGCCGCACCCGTATCGGCTTCGACCCTTAATTCAGAGCCAACTGCCCCGATCGAGGATGGGTGGTTGGATGCCGCCTCGGGGGCTGCGATCCCAACGGCGATCGAGCCGAACACCAGCCCCGCACTCCGTGAGACTCGTGACTCCAAGGAGCTGGACTCCTCTCCGGACTCCGAACCCTCCGCGCCCCTGCCGATCAAATCCGATTGGGCGCCGATCATGGAGTTTACTGCCGCGGACATCTTTCAGCACTCGCCTTTCGGCGATATTCTGAAGACACTAAAGTCTCGCTCTTTATCAGGAGAGCCCTGGTCGGACTACGGTCAGCAAGGTTGGGATACGGACGATGAAGAAATTCAAAGCCCACCCACCACCCACTTTGTAGCCACTGTCGACGATTTAACCGACATGCTCGACTTCGACTTCGAAGACATCGACAGTATGGATGCCGATGCAGGAGACGATGAAGAACCAACGCCTATTGGGCCCTGGAAAGCCACCTCATCATATGACATATACATGGTGGACACCCCAAAAGAAGGAGACGGCGATGGAACAGCAGACGATGACTCCTCCAAGAAACAGCCTAAGCGCCGGCGTCAGCGGCGCCGCTCAAAATCCCGCCAAAGCAAATACGGTGACTCCAGCATGGGAGATAATAATACTTCGGAGAGCGCCGAAGAAAACCCCCTCCAGCAAGATTCAACACAGGAGGATGGAGAAGCCAGCCCTCACGAGAGAGCGGCAGACAGAGAGGTCGAGGACGATAACTATACGCCTCCCTCCGAAGACGAGGCAAGCCTCGACGACGACGAATTCGTCGTGCCAGAGGATCCCGTCGAGCAAGAGCGTTTTCAACGCAGGCTTATGGCCACGGCAAGAAGCCTCAAGAAAAAACAGCAACAGCTTAGAGCTGATCAAGATTTGCTAGTCGACAGATGGACTGAAGTCCTTGTGGCCGAAGAGCATAAACTTGAACGCCCCTCCAAGAGCTACCCAAAGCGCTAGTTGCTACCCCGATTAGAGGAGGAAGCACTTAAACCTACATCACCAGCACTTGATACGGCCGACCGGCCACCTCGTGGCCGCGACAGAGAGGCCTCTAGGCCCTCCACTCAAGCCACACCCCGTACCAAGGCATGGGAAAATGCGCCAGACCTGCGAGATATGTTGGAGGACAAGGCAAGGCAAACAAGATCGATCTATGGATCGCGTGGGCGCCCCATGACTCGAGACGGTAACCGTCACGCCGGACACAAATCTGGTAGGGCCGAACACAATAGACAAAGCTCATTGGAGCTACGTCGTGATATAGCCCAGTACAGACGCGCCTCACACCCACTATGCTTCACAGACGAAGTAATGGATCATCAAATCCCCGAGGGTTTCAAACCCATAAACATCGAATCATATGATGGCACAACAGATCCTGCGGTATGGATCGAGGATTATCTCCTTCATATCCACATGGCCCGCGGCGATGATCTCCACGCCATCAAATACCTCCCACTTAAGCTTAAAGGACCAGCTCGGCATTGGCTTAACAGCTTGCTAGCAGGATCAATCAGTTGTTGGGAGGACCTGGAAGCCGCATTCCTCGACAATTTCCAGGGCACTTATGTGCGACCACCAGACACCGATGACCTAAGCCACGTAATTCAGCAGCCAGAGGAATCGGCCAGGCAATTCTGGACACGGTTCCTAACAAAGAAAAATCAAATAGTCGACTGTCCGGACGCTGAGGCCCTAGCAGCCTTCAAGCACAATATCCGTGACGAGTGGCTTGCCCGACACCTTGGACAGGAAAAGCCGAAATCTATGGAAGCACTCACGACACTCATGACCCGCTTTTGCGCGGGAGAAGACAGCTGGCTTGCTCGTAGCAACAATATGACCAAGGACCCTGGTAATTCAGATACCAGGGACAGTAGTGGTAGGTCGCGTCGCAACAAGCAGAAGCGCCGCACTAACGGCGACAATGCTGAGGATACGGCAGTTAATGCCGGATTCAGAGGCTATAAATCCGGTCAGCGGAAAAAGCCATTCAAAAGAAATCCTAGGGGGCCGTCCAGTTTGGACCGAATACTCGACCGCTTGTGCCAGATACATGGCACCCCCGAAAAGCCGGCCAATCACACCAACAGGGATTGTTGGGTGTTCAAGCAGGCAGACAAGTTAAATGCCGAAAATACAGACAAGGGGCCGCATAGCGATGACGACGAGGAGCCCCGGCCGCCTAACAACAGTGGACAGAAGGGTTTTCCCCCACAAGTGCGGACGATGAACATGATATACGCAACCCACATCCCCAAGAGGGAGCGAAAGCGCGCGTTAAGGGACGTATACGCGATAGAGCCAGTCGCCCCAAAGTTCAACCCATGGTCCTCCTGCCCGATCACCTTTGATCGAAGGGACCATCCCACTAGCACCCGTCATGGCGGATTCGCCGCATTGGTTCTAGACCCAATTATTGAAGGATTTCATCTCACTAGAGTCCTTATGGACGGCGGCAGTAGCCTGAACCCGCTTTACCAGGATACAGTGCGGAAAATGGGCATAGATCCCTCGAGGATTAAGCCCACCAAAACGACCTTTAAATGCGTAATAACATGTGTAGAGGCCAAATGTACAGGCTCAGTCACACTTGAAGTGGTCTTCGGATCTCCGGATAATTTCTGAAGCGAGGAGCTAATCTTCGACATAGTCCCATTCTGCAGTGGCTATCACGCACTGCTCGGGCAAACCGCATTTGCCAAGTTCAATGCAGTACCGACTACGCATACCTTAAGCTCAAGATGCCAGGCCCTCGAGGAGTAACTACAGTCAATGGAAACACCGAACGCTCCCTCCAAACGGAGGAGCACACGGCGGCCCTTGCTGCGGAAGTACAAAGCAGCCTCTCCAGGCAGTTCTCCAGTCCGGCCGTTAAACGTCCGGACACCGTCAAGCGCGCCCGAAGTAACCTACAACAAGACCGCCTGGCACGTTCCGAGCAGGCGTAGCAATGCGGCCCCAACCCCAGCCCTTGCAAAAATACGACACCAGTACTTCACGTACATAACTACGCTCTAGAAATACCATGGGTGCAGGGGGAGGGGCACCATCACGGCACACTCGAAACACGGCTTAAACCGCACCAGGGGCTGCCGATTTTTTTAATTTTCTCTTACTTTCAGGACTCTGCTCTTCTGAAGGCCTGTTCGGCAGTTCAATTGCCACACAAACGATGCAAGAACCAGGGAAGCAGACAAGCCATGCCGCATTACGGAACTCCCAGGTGGTCTCTATCACGAGCAGTATACCTATTTCGCTTACCATTCCGCAGCCTGCCCCTGGAACGGACATGTTAAATAGTCCAACCTTTTGCTTATCGCATTATTTGTATCATTCTGCTTTGATCGCAGCCCTTTTTCATAAACAATGCATAGCTTCTGTCTATTTTTGCATTACTCTTTTTCTTTACAAATATATGTTCCTTAACGATATGTTGCACCCGTATACTTTGGTACGGCCAAAATACGCCAGGGGCTTTAGTACCCCTCAATATGGTGTGAGAAGTCCGAACACTTTAACAAGTGCGCACCCCGAACTTATAGCATTATATGCATCGGCTCCGAATCATGTCTTGGGTCAATAGTTGGGTTTGCCCGGCTCCTATGTTTTGGTGCCTTACGTTCCGCTATATCGGCTAAGGTAGCACTAGGAGAACTACTACGATTGTGCCCCAGTTGAGCTGGGTCGAGCACCTCAGTAGAGAAAGCTAAAACTGACTGTCATGATGAAGCGAGAGCTGATCGCTGTTCGAGAGGTTTTTCGAGTCCCTAAAGACTTATGCCGCTTAGAGCAAGGAGTCGGCTCTGTCCGGCCAAGGCGTGGATAGCGCCCCGAATTCGGTCTTCCGAATACCAGGGGCTTCGCCGAAATTTAAAATTGTAGAATTCTATGGCTAAGTGAGAGTGTTCACGCATTATAGTCCGATTTCCTTGTTCGTTGTGCTGAGCGCCTCCCTCGAAGGACCCAAACATGGGAAAAAGAGCGCTCAGGTTTATCCCCGAACACCCCAGCACTAGCGGCATGGGGGCAGAAGCCGATGACTCGCCATCTCTCAGAATTGATAAACAGGCGCATAGAAGGTAATATTTTAAATTCCAACAGCATTGCTTAGCACATATGAACAAGTTTTCAGCGCACAGGACAAAACAAGCGAGTTTTACTCAAAAATTACATCCCTGGAACATTCATCCTCCATAAGGCAGGCACCCTTCAGAACATCCTTATAATAATTCTCGGGCTTGCGATGCTCCTTCCCCGGCGGTGGCCCGTCCTTCACAAGCTTCTCAGCATCCAGCTTGCCCCAGTGCACCTTAGCATGGGCAAGGGCCCTACGGGCACCTTCAATGCAGACGGAGCGCTTGATGACTTCGAGCCTTGGACAGGCCCCCACCAGCCGCCGCACCAGCCCAAAATAGCTCCCAGGCAGAGCCTCCCCATGCCACAGCCGAACTATGAGGCCCTTCATGGCCTGTTCGGTCGCCTTGTGAAGCTCGACCAGTTGCTTCAGCTGGTCGCTCAGGGGCACGGGGTGTCCGGCCTCAGCATACTGAGACCAGAACACCTTCTCTGTCGAGCTGCCCTCCTCGGCTCGATAGAATGCGGCATCGGACACACTACGGGGAAGATCTGCGAATGCTCCTGGAGAGCTCCGGATTCGGGTAAGTAACAAGTAACTCACGTTTATGTGTTTGCTTTGCATAAAGAATGCCTTACCCGCCGCTATCTTTTTCACCTCATCCAACTCCTGGAGGGTCTTCTGGGATTCGGCCTTGGCATACTTGGCATTTTCAATAGCCACCGCGAGCTCGAACGCTCGCGTCTTTGAGTCAAGCTCCAAACTCTCATGTTTTTCCCTGAGAGCTTGGAGCTCTTGCCACACCTTGCCAACCTCGGCCTCATACTTCTCCCGCTCGGTGCGCTCCATGGCCGCCCTCTTCTTGGCCTCGAGCAGCGCTTGCTTAAGGGTCGCCACCTCAGACGCGGCCCCTACAATAGCCACGATAATCCTGTCATTTTTTGCAATTGCACCTTTTTTTATATATATTTAAAACAAGGTACTTCTTACCTTCCTTCTCCTCGAGCCGCTTCTTGGCACGCCCGAGCTCTTGCTCGGACTGCTCGAGGTTCTACTTTAGCGTGTCCACTTCCGCAGTCAGTACGGCGGACGCCAGCAGAGAAGCCTGCATACGCATATTGACTCCTTTTTGTTAGACTCCTGCGAATTTTATTTGATCCTCTATTCGACTTTTCTTCCCGAACGCCAAACAGAGCATCAGGGGCTACTGTCTATGCAGTAATATTATTTACAGTCTTTACTTACCTCAAAGCCTGTTAAAAGGCTAGTACAAGCTTCATTCAGTCCGCTCTTGGCGGACTGAACCTTCTGGACCACCGCACTCATAATGGTGCGGTGCTCCTCGTCGATGGAGGCGCCTTTGAGCGCCTCCAGCAGACTGTCCGGCGCCTCTGGTTGGACGGGGGTCACCAGCACGGAGGGCTTGCTCCTCTTGGAAGGAGGTCGCCCGCTGGACTCTAGAACCTTTGAAGGATTCGGAGCGGTGTCCGGCCTAGAGCCGGACTTGGAGCCCTAGGGGGTTCTGTCCCCTTCACTCCTGGAGTCCGGGAGGTTGCCTTGCGGCGCCTCCAGGACCACCTCCTCCTGGCTTGGAACCTGTTGGGACAACACTTCGGTGTCGTTCGTAGGGCGGGGGGAGGAGGCCGTCGGAAGCGAATTCACATCCGACGAGTCCAGTGAACCGCTCGACGACGCGTCGAGCCGGTCTTTGGGTGGGCTGCATAATCATATTCGACATAAGGGAAAGCTGTGCAATAAAGGAATACTATGAATTACTATGGTATCCGGATACTTACGATTTCGCCAGGGGCTTGGCCCTGAGCGGCCACTCCTCTTCGCCGTCGTCGGTGTTGGTGGAGTAGTCCGGAGGAAGGGTTTTCCCCTTCTTGGACCCTTCGGCCTCCCCAGTTGGGGCGGCCTTCCTTTTCTTCCCTTCCCCCGCTGGAGGGGGAGAGGTCTCTTCTTACTCCTCCTTGTCTTTGTGGGAGGATGCGTCTTGGAGTCGCCGGATGATGAATCTGACACCTCCGGGCGCCGGGCACTCTTTCGAGTCCCCGTGGCCTTCTTCTTGGCCTTCTTCTCCGGCACCACATAGGGTGCCGGAACTAGTAGCTTCGCCAAGCGGGCATTGGCTGGGTCTTCGAGCAAAGGAGCCGGACAGTCGATCTGTCCGGACTTCTCCTGCCAAACCTGTCAAAGGTAAGGGAGCTTAGATCCCGCATAGAGTTAAACTATGAAAAACTAATACCCTGTAAAAGGTACAAACAACTTACCGCTCTAGCATGACGCCGCGTGCTGAATCCGTGATCCTCGGTAGCAGATGCAGGAGCCTCGGCGCCCTTGAAAAGCACCTTCCAGACATCTTCGTACGTTGTGTCGAAGAGCCTGCTCAGAGTTCGGTGCTACGCTGGGTTGAACTCCCACAGATTGAAGGCCCATTGTTGACACGGGAGGATCCGGCGGATGAGCATAACCTGGACTACGTTGACAAGCCCGAGCTGCTTGTCCGCCAGGGTTTGGATGCACGTTTGCAGTCCAGTCACCTCTCCTTTGCTGCCCCACGACAGGCCCATCTGTTTCCAGGACGTGAGCCGTGTTGGGGGTCCGGACCGGAACTCGGGGGCTGCGATCCACTCAGGGTCGTGCGGCTCGGTGATGTAAAACCACCCCGATTGCCACCCCTTCAGGGTCTCCACAAAGGAGCCCTCGAGCCATAAGACGTTGGGCATCTTGCCCACCATGGCACCTCCGCACTCCGCCTGGTTGCGGCGCACCACCTTCGGCTTGACATTGAAAGTCTTGAGCCATAGGCCGAAATGGGGGCGGATGCAGAGGAAAGCCTCGCACACGACGATAAACGCCGAGATGTTGAGGGTGAAGTTCGGGGCCAGATCATGGAAATCCAAGCTGTAGTAGAACATGAGTCCCAGGACGAATGGGTGGATAGGAAGGCCTAGTCCGCAGAGGAAGTGGGGAAGGAACACTACCCTCTCATGGGGCCATGGGGTGGGGAGGAGCTGCCCCTCTTCGGGAAGCCGGTAAGCGATGTCGTTGGATAAGTATCCGGCCTTCCTCAGTTTTTTGATGTATCCCTCCGTGACGAAGGAGACCATCCACTTGCCTCCCGCTCCGGACATGGCTGGAGAAGGTTGAGGTGGGGAGTGCGGACTTGGGCGCTGGAGCTCGAGTGCGCAAGAATGGATAGGCAAAGGAGGAAGAAGGCGTAGGTGAAAAGGTGGATCCTTATCCCCTTATATGGGTGGACGCAACTATGTGTCCCCACCAGCCTGGTAAAGCTCGCTTATCCCCAAGCGCCACAATCAATGGCGCGGTTGGGTTACCCACGTCCGTATTGATGAGAATCCCAGAATAAGGGGACACGATCTCTGCTTCAACAAGACGTGCCAAGGAAACCTCCTTGCATGACGTGCTGAGGTGGGATAAGAAAACAATTCGAATAAAGGCTTGGCCGTGGTGTGTCACACTACGGAATACGTCAGCAGATTAGATTTGTGTAAATATTATTCTCTCTATGGCAATATGTGGAAACTTATTTTGCAGAGCCGGACACTATCTTTGTGTTCAAAATCTTCTATGAAGTACTTGGAGGAGGAACCCGCCTTGCAATGCCGAAGACAATCTGCGCGCCCGACTCGTCGTCATTGAAGCCTGGTTCAGGGGCTACTGAGGGAGTCCTGGATTAGGGGTTGTCCGGATGGCCGGACTATACCTTTAGCCGGACTCCTGGACTATGAAGATACAAGATTGAAGACTTCGTCCCATGTCCGGAAAGGACTTTCCTTGGCGTGGAAGGCAAGCTTGGCGATACGGATATGCAGATCTCCTACCATTATAACCGACTTTGTGTAACCCTAACCCTCTCCGGTGTCTATATAAACCGGAGGGTTTTAGTCCGTAGGACAACATACAGAACAACAATCATACCATAGGCTAGCTTCTAGGGTTTAGCCTCTCCAATCTTGTGGTAGATCTACTCTTGTACTACCCATATCATCAATATTAATCAAGCAGGACGTAGGGTTTTACCTCCATCGAGAGGGCCCAAACCTGGGTAAAACTTCGTGTCCCTTGCCTCCTGTTACCATCCGGCCTAGACGCATAGTTCAGGACCCCCTACCCGAGATCCGCCGGTTTTGACACCGACAGTTGGAAATAGAATTGGGTCCAAGGTCCTGAGGATGGAGTTTGAAAAAATGAAGGACCTCTCTGAAGAATTTTGAACCGTGGCGAAGCCACGGTTCATGTGGTCAGTGAAGATAATCACTTCTCCATCTTTTGGATTGGGACATTGTTCCTCCGGGTCAGGAGCACGATAAGACATGACATTCCTTGAAGGCAGAAACCCAACGAGGAAGAACTCTTTCAGACGCTCCTGAGTTATGGTTGAGGGAACCCAATTGCAGATGGTGGGTGTCTTTGACGGCATGATGAACAAGGGACTGGAAAAGGAAAAATAAAGTGTCGGGTCAATTAAGAGTTAAAGGTTGAAATTGTAAAACAAGTAACGGCGGCTTAACTAAGGGCTAATGACATATAAGGAAAAGAAAGCCGGAATGGTAAGCCGCCATGACTACAGATTTTTTCGGAAAGCAGATTCAGCTAAGTGTTGGCATAAACAAGTTTCACCAAGCTATCATTATCATTTTGGATCAAAAGGCTGTTTCAAAAAGGAAAATATTCTAGACATAAAAACCTAGTACAGATGAATTCATCGACTGTAAAGAAGCATCTATACAGGCAAAATGGATTTACTGATATAAAAAATGAATGCCAAAACAACTACCGCGCGAGTTATATCTCTTCTTTGGATCAAAAGAAGTTGCGGAGAAGATCTACAAGATGATCCATGGCGAACATGAGAAGAACACTGAAGAACTTGCAAACCTAGAATAGATCTAGGTGCGAGATGCAGGCCTGCCGCGAAGAGTCGCCGCGTTCTCTGGTCGGACTCAAGGTAATGCAGCGGCCAAGCTTGACAACGACGATGAGAGTTGCGGTGGCAGCAGAGCTTGAGCAGCGATGGAGGTTGCGAGAGGAAGAAGATGAGGAAGAAAGGAGAATGAGAAGGACCGGCCGCGTGCCTATTTATAAGGGCAGATGCGAACAGGCGGGCGCGAAAATCAAGGAGACCCAATAATAATTATCCAACTGAACAGACTCCTCGATTCTCGGAAGGCATTAAAAAAATGAAAGATCCGTTGTAAGATGACGTCATGAAGGTTTTTTGTGTTTTCAAAAGATGACGTCACGACGGGTTACAGAAGTTTTCAGACAGAGGATGGATTCTGACTAAGTATTGAAGGTTGACAAAGAACAAAGTTCAAAGTCAATATGGGGCCTAATGTTGGGGATATTACTATCAGTTGAGACCCGCCGAGGAGGGGCCGGGTCAGCTTCAATGGCGGGTTACGCAAGAAGCTCAGTAAACATCCAAGTTTGTAGTTTATTAAGTCTTATAGAAGGCCCAAAGGCCTGGGGACGGCTTGAGGCCCGATATTGTAAGTAAACCGCCATGTGTAAGGAAATACTTGTACAGAAAGACACGTAAAGAAAGTCACCAAGCCGGACACGATTATGAGCCGGTCGGGACTCTGTAGGCCACCTGGCGTCAACCCGTGTATATAGGGGGACGACCCGGTGGAGGTTTAAGGCAAGAAACAACCAAGTCGATAACCAAGCCGGTGAGTTGAGCCTCTTGGAAGTCGAAACCCTGGCAATACCAATCCCAACTAGACGTAGGATTTTACCTTCATCATAAGGGGCCGAACTAGTATAAAACTCTCTCGTGTCCTTTGTCCCGATTAACCCCTTTAAGCTTCCTAGTGCAATGGTCCTACGACTAAGTCCTTGCTCTAGGACATCGGCCGTGTCAACTCCACGACAACCTCCGTTCTGAATACCCGGAGTTCTTTTAGTCCTAGATCTCGGGACGAAATCCTTTCGTAGTGGTGGAGTGTTGTAACGCCCCGGATGTAATTTACCATATTTATATTCCAACGGTTAACAGAGGAACCGTAAAGGCCTCGTGTGTGTTGCAGCCCAACACCCCTCCAAAGTGGCACAAAACCCATCCAAACCCCCTCCATCCTCTTGGCCGTTCGATCACGATCGCGTGGCCGAAAACCGCACCTCACTTTGACCCTCCTAGCTCCCTCTACCTATAAATATGTGCACTCCTCCGAATTTTCGCGCAGTCCAACCCTAACCCCGCTCCTCCGCGCTGCCGGACACGACCGCCGCCGGCCGGACGCGTCCGCTGCCTCGGCCGCACCAATCCGCGCCTGCCATGTGGCGCCACCGCGCCGCCTCCACCGTCGGCCTGCCGCGGCCCGTAGCGGGCCCTCCTGGCCCGGGTAGCCGCCGCCCGCGCCCCCGCGCCTCCCCGCGTTGGCCCCGCCGCCCGAGCCCGTATTCGACCGTGCCGCCAGGCCGCCGTCCGGCCGTGCCGCCCAGCGCCGCCGTCCACCGCCGCCTCACCCACCTCCAGCGCCGCCGCCTTCGACCTCCACCGCCGCCCGCACCAGCTCCGGCCGGATCCGGCGAGATCCAGCCCGGACCCGACTACCCCGAGCTTCTCCGGCGAGAACTCCGACCTCCGCAACCTCCCTCTCCGGCGAACCTCGTAATCCGCGCCACCAGATCTGGATCTGGAGAATAGGGTTGACCCGAAATTCCCTCCAAGTCATTTTTTTCTACATCCTGGAGCACTATTCATCATGTCATAACTCTGCATCCGTAGCTCCATTTTGGACGTGCCTTATATTAAAATGTTTGTTAGGATGACCTCTTCATTTTGTTCCATTGCACCATGATTGTTTGAGTCCATCTTGATGCCCAAAATGATTGTTGCAAGAGTGCTATAAAATGTTAGGTGCTGTTTCTTAACAGATCTTGAGCATTTGTCATTTTTGCCATGTTTATTGTGTGCTGCATATGGTCATGAGTTCTACATGTGTTTTGGGATATGCCATGCCATATTTACAGAGGTGTATGCCATGTATTTTTGTGATCAATGTGGTGACTAGCACAAGCATGCAAAGTAGCTCTCGTGATGTTGCTCATTTCAAGGACTTAGAATTTCACTAATTCTTTTTGCCTACTGTTATTTTAATGCCATGTATTCATGTTGCTATAGAGTGATCCATGCTTCTTTTGAGTATGTTCAGTAAGGATGATTTGGGCATATGGTTACGATATATCCATCCATGTCCCTGTTTGCATTTATGGAGTACCCTATCATGACTCAATCTTGCTCTACTTTTGCTATAAAATGTTCCTGGCAGATTGTTTACGTGTTAATCAATTTTGCCAAGGTTGTTGTAGTTGATCCATGCATTCTATGAGATTGTTCTTGCCATGGTTAGCTTCTTGATCATGTCTTCTTGCTGGTAGTATGCCTAGTTTGTCATGCAATGCCTTGTGTTGAGTGCATCTAGCTCGCAAACGTGCCTTCATAATTCCGTTTTTGCCATGTCCAGTTTTCTGCTAAGTCTGAATCTGTTAACGAAACTTGCTATGTTTACATCGGTGCCATCATGTTTTCTGTGCCCTTTTGGCCAATGGTCAATAAGGGATTTTTGTTATGTGCTTTGAGTAGATTCATGCCATGCCTTGTATTGCTATGTCCTGTTCGTGTAGCATGTTGATATCTTTCTCTAAACATTGCTTCCTGATGTTAAATCCTGACATGTTATTTTCACTAAGTCTATGATGTTGTTATCTTTTGCACTTTTGCCATGCTTGTTTGAACATATTATTGTGTGATTTAGCCATAGCTCAGTGTTCATTTTTGTCAAGCATCTTGAGTAGATCATTTCCATGTGCTTTGTTGCTATGTTGGAGTGCAGTAGCTTAGTTTCTTATTGCATTCTAGATGGCATCGTGCTGATAATCGCAGAATTGTGCCAATATTGTTTTACTTGCCATTTGCAAACCGTGCATCCGTTTTCGGTGATCTTTATATCGATTTTGACCGAAATCAACTCATCTTTCCAGCGACACTCTTGGTTTGACAAGTTGAGGCCTGGTTCAATATTTTCCTTCTAGAGCACGCATATGCATTGCATATCACATCCCGCATATCATGCCATGTTTTGCATCATGTTGCTTGCGCATTGCACTGTGGTTGATTGTTATCTCCTTTGCTTGTGTTCTTGCCTTGGGTAGAGCCGGGAGACGAGTACGTGATCGAGGAACCCGTTGAGTACGCTTACGAGGATCAAGCTTACGTCAACTCGGAGAACTTTGCAGGCAACATGACCATACCCTCGAAATCACTTCTATCTTTGCTTGCTAGTTGCTCGCTCTATTGCTATGCCGCGATACCTACCACTTGCTATATCATGCCTCCCATATTTCCATGTCAAAGCTCTAACCCACCTTTCCCTAGCAAACAGTTGTTTGGCTATGTTACCGCTTTGCTCAGCCCCTCTTATAGCGTTGCTTGTTGCAGGTGAAGATGGAGTTTGTTCCTTGTTGGAACATGATTATTGTTGGGATATAATTATTATATCTTGTTTACTTTAATGCATCTATATACCTGGTAAAGGGTGGAAGGCTCGGCCTTATGCCTGGTGTTTTGTTCCACTCTTGCCGCCCTAGTTTTTGTCATACCGGTGTTATGTTCCTTGATTTTACGTTCCTTACGCGGTTGGGTTATAATGGGAACCCCTTGACAGTTCGCCTTGAATAAAACTCCTCCATCAAGGCCCAACCTTGGTTTTACCATTTGCCACCTAAGCCTTTTTCCCTTGGGTTCCATGGACTCAAGGGTCATCTTTATTTTAAACCCCCGGGCCAGTGCTCCTCTGAGTGTTGGTCCAAACTAGAGCCCCTTGCAGCGCCACCTCAGGGAAACTTGAGGGTTGGTTTTAGTTGTACGGATTGCTTATCCGGTGTGCCCTGAGAACATGATATGTGCAGCTCCAATCGGGATTTGTCGGCACATTCGGGTGGCTTTGCTGGTCTTGTTTTACCATTGTCGAAATGTCTTGTAACCGGGATTCCGAGTCTGATTCGGTCGTCCTGGGAGAAGGAATATCCTTCGTTGACCGTGAGAGCTTGTGATGGGCTAAGTTGGGACACCCCTGTAGGGTTTTGAACTTACGAAAGCCGTGCCCGCGGTTATGCGTAGATGTGAATTTGTTAATATCCGGTTGTAGAGAACTTGACACTTAACTTAATTAAAATGAATCAACATCGTGTGTAGCCGTGATGGTCTCTTTTCGGCGGAGTCCGGGAAGAGAACATGGTCTCGTGTTATGCTTGAACGTAAGTAGTTTCAGGATCACTTCTTGATCTTATAGCTTCTCGACCGTGCTTTGCTTCTCTTCTCTCTCTCATTTTGCGTATGTTAGCCACCATATATGCTAGTGCTTGCTGCAGCTCCACCTCACTACCTTTTCCTACCCATAAGCTTAAATAGTCTTGATCGCGAGGGTGTGAGATTGCTGAGTCCCCGTGACTCACAGATTACTTCCAAAACCAGATGCAGGTGCCGATGATGCTAGTCCAGGGGATGCGACCAAACTCAAGTGGGAGTTCGACGAGGATTCAGGACGTTACTATGTTTCCTTTCTAGACGATCAGTAGTGGAGCCCAGTTGGGGCGATCGGGGATCTTTCGCATTTGGGGTTGTCTTTACTTTGGTTCCGTAGTCGGACCTTGATTGTATTCTGGATGATGTAATGCTATATTTATGTATTGTGTGAAGTCGTGATTGTAAGCCAACTCTTTATCTCTTTCTTATTCAGTACATGGGATGTGTAAATATTACCCCTCTTGCGACATGCCTACAATGCGGTTATGCTTCTAAGTCGTGCTCCGACACATGGGAGATATGGCCGCATCGTGGGTGTTACAATATACCCCGCAGTGTGACCCGGCCGGAGATATGACCCGGCTAGGACTTAATGTTTTATTGGTGACCCGACAGACTATAAGCCGATGGGAACAGTTAAGTAGGCTAAGCAAGTAGACACAATCATGTAAGCCGGCAGACACATTCATGTAAGCCGGCAGACATAGTCATGTAAGCCGGCTGATTATTTACTGTAAGCCGGCTGAATGTTTAAGCTAGATAGTTAAGCAGACAGTTAAGCCGGACAGTTAAGCCAGACAGTTAAACCAGATACCTAAGTCGGACAGTTAAGCCGGACAGTGAAGCCAGATGGTAAGCCAGATTGTAAGTCAACAGTTAAGAAGCCCAAAACGTTAAGAAGCCCATGGAGAGAAGCCCATGGAGAGAAGTAAGAATAGTGAGGTCTTAAGTCCGAGTTGGACTCTACATGTAACCCGCCCCTTCAACATATATAAGGAGGGGCAGGGCACCCCAAGAGGGAGAACTTGAATAATCATTAAGTCTAGACACAACTAGGAGAGCCGGAGTTACTACGACTCCCTCATGATGATAATGAGACCTAGCCACAAACAACATGTAGGGTTGTTACCAGATGATGTTTCCCGGGGCCCGAAGCTGTCTAAATCTTCATCTTGCGTGTTGCGTCTCTCGATTCTGATCAACCCCTTCAAGCTACCGCATAGATGCGTTGGCCTCACGACTAAGTCCTCACACTAGGACATCTGCCGTGATGTTTCCATGGCATATTCAACTCCTTGAACTTGTCGAAAACCTTTCGCAACAAGTCGAGCTTTGTAGATAGTAACGTTACCGTCTGAGTCAGTCTTCTTCTTGAAGATCCATTTATTCTCGATGGCTTGCCGATCATCGGGCAAGTCAACCAAAGTCCACACTTTGTTCTCATACATGGATCCCATCTCAGATTTCATGGCCTCAAGCCATTTTGCGGAATCTGGGCTCATCATCGCTTCCTCATAGTCTGTAGGTTCGTCATGGTCAAGTAAAATGACCTCCAGAACAGGATTACCGCACCACTCTGGTGCGGATCTTACTCTGGTTGACCTACGAGATTCGGTAGTAACTTGATCTGAAATATCATGATCATCATTATTGGCTTCCTCACTAATTGGTGTAGGTGTCACATGAACCGGTTTCTGTGATGGACTACTTTCCAATAAGTGAGAAGGTACAGTTATCTCATCAAGTTCTACTTTCCTCCCACTCACTTCTTTCGAGAGAAACTCCCTCTCTAGAAAGGATCCATTCTTAGCAACAAATGTCTTGCCTTTGGATCTGCGATAGAAGGTGTACCCAACAGTCTCCTTTGGTATCCTATGAAGACACATTTCTCTGATTTAGGTCCGAGCTTATCAGGTTGAAGCTTTTTCACATAAGCATCACAGCCCCAAACTTTAAGAAACGACAACCTTGGTTTCTTGCCAAACCATAGTTCATAAGGCGTCGTCTCAACGGATTTAGATGGTGCCCTATTTAATGTGAATGCAGCTGTCTCTAAAGCATAACCCCAAAACGATAGCGGTAAATCAGTAAGAGACATCATAGATCGCACCATATCTAGTAAAGTATGATTACGACGTTCGGACACACCATTACGTTGTGGTGTTCCGGGTGGCGTGAGTTGTGAAACTATTCTGCATTGTTTCAAATGAAGACCAAACTCATAACTCAAATATTCTCCTCCACGATCAGATCGTAGAAACTTTATTTTCTTGTTACGATGATTTTCCACTTCACTCCGAAATTCTTTAAACTTTTCAAATATTTCAGACTTATGTTTCATCAAGTAGACATACCCATATTTGCTCAAATCATTTGTGAAGGTGAGAAAATAACGATACGCGCTGCGAGCCTCAACATTCATCGGACCACATACATCAGTATGTATGATTTCCAACAAATCTGTTGCTCGCTCCATAGTTCCGGAGAACGGCGTTTTAGTCATCTTGCCCATGAGGCATGGTTCGCAAGTACCAAGTGATTCATAATCAAGTGATTCCAAAAGTCCATCAGAATGGAGTTTCTTCATGCGCTTTACACCAATATGACCTAAACGGCAGTGCCACAAATAAGTTGCACTATCATTATCAACTCTGCATCTTTTGGTTTCAACATTATGAATATGTGTATCACTACTATCAAGATTCATTAAAAATAGACCACTCTTCAAGGGTGCATGACCATAAAAGATATTACTCATATAAATAGAACAACCATTATTCTCTGATTTAAATGAATAACCGTCTCGCATCAAACAAGATCCAGATATAATGTCCATGCTCAATGCTGGCACCAAATAACAATTATTCAGGTCTAAAACTAATCCCGAAGGTAGATGTAGAGGTAGCGTGCCGACAACGATCACATCGACTTTGGAACCATTTCCCACGCGCATCGTCACCTCGTCCTTAGCCAATCTTCGCTTAATCCGTAGTCCCTGTTTCGAGTTGCATTCTTGATTTAACACTTGATGCTCCTTCTTGATTTCTGCCTCTGCAGCCTTTAGCATTGCGAAGAGCTCGGGAATCGTCTTATCCATCCCTTGCATATTATAGTTCATCACGAAGCTTTTCTAGGAAGATTAACTCCCAGTTGAGTTAAGTGGTTATGGTACCCAGACATTCTGAGTATATATTCACTGACAGAACTATTCTCCTCCATCTTGCAGCTGTAGAACTTATTGGAAACTTCATATCTCTCAATCCGTGCATTTGCTTGAAATATTAACTTTAACTCCTGGAACATCTCATATGCTCCATGACGTTCAAAATGTTGTTGAAGTCCCGGTTCTAAGCCGTAAAGCATGGCACACTGAACTATCGAGTAGTCATCAGCTTTACTCTACCAGACGTTCATAACATCTGGCGTTGCTCCTACAGCAGGTTTGGCACCTAGCGGTGCTTCCGGGACATAATTCTTCTGTGCAGCAATGAGGATAATCCTCAAGTTATGGACCCAGTCCATGTAATTGCTACCATCATCTTTCAACTTTGCTTTCACAAGGAACGCATTAAAATTAAACGGAACAACAGCACGAGCCATCTATCTGCAACAACATAGACAAGCGAAGTACTATCAGGTACTAAGTTCATGATAAATTAAAGTTCAATTAATCATATTTAAGAACTCCCACTTAGATAGACATCCCTCTAATCATCTAAGTGATCACATGATCCAAATCAACTAAACCATGACCGATCATCACGTGAAATGGAGTAGTTTTCAATGGTGAACATCACTTTGTTGATCATATCTACTATATGATCCACGCTCGACCTTTCGGTCTCAGTGTTCCGAGGCCATATCTACATATGCTAGGCACGTCAAGTTTAACCCGAGTATTTCTACGTGTGCAAAACTGGCTTGCACCCATTGTATGTGAACGTAGAGCTTATCACACCCGATCATCACGTGGTGTCTCGGCACGACGAACTTTGGCAACGGTGCATACTCAGGGAGAACACTTGTACCTTGAAATTTAGTGAGAGATCATCTTATGATGCTACCGTCAATCAAGCAGAATAAGATGCATAAAGGATAAACATCACATGAAATCAATATAAGTGATATAATATGGCCATCATCATCTTGTGCCTTTGATCTCCATCTCCAAAGCACCGTCATGATCACCATCATCACCGGCGCGACACCTTGATCTCCATTGTAGCATCATTGTCATCTCGCCAACTATTGCTTCTACGACTATCGCTACCGCTTAGTGATAAAGTAAAGCAATTACAGGGCGATTGCATTGCATACAATAAAGCGACAACCATATGGCTCCTGACAGTTGCCGTTAACTCCGTTACAAAACATGATCATCTTATACAATAAAATTTAGCATCATGTCTTAACCATATCAGATCACAACATGCCCTGCAAAAACAAGTTAGACATCCTCTACTTTGTTGTTGCAAGTTTTACGTGGTTGCTACGGGCCGAGCAAGAACCGTTCTTACCTATGCATCAAAAACCATAACGCGGTATAGTGATTGCTTTTTGATCTTCAGAAAGAACCCTGTTCATTGAATCTGATTCAATTAAAGCTGGAGAAACGGACACCCACTAGCCACCTGTGTGCGAAGCATGTCGGTAGAACTAGTCTCGCGTAAGCGTACGCGTAATGTCGATCTGAGCCGCTTCATCCAACAATGTCGTTGAATCAAGAATCAACTAGTGACGACAAGCAATATGTATATACCACACCCACAACTCCTTTATATTCTACTCGTGCATATGACATCTACGCATAAACCTGGCTCGGATGCCACTGTTGGGGAACGTAGTAATTTCAAAAAAATTCCTACGCACACGCAAGATCATGGTGATGCATATCAACGACAGGAAGAGTATCGTCCATGTACCCTCGTAGACCGTAAGAGGAAGCGTTATGAGAACGCGGTTGATGTAGTCGAACGTCTTCACGATCCGACTGATCCAAGTACCAAACGCACGGCACCTCCGAGTTCAGCACACGTTCAGCTCGATGACGTCCCACGAACTCCGATCTAGTAGAACTTCACGGGAGAGTTCCGTCAGCACGACGGCGTGATGACGGTGGTGATGTTGCTATCGACACAGGGTTTCGCCTAAGCACCGCTACGATATGATCGAGGTGGATTATGGTGGAGGGGGGCACCGCACACGGCTTGGAATAATCAACTTGTGTGTTCTAGGGTTCCCCCTCCCCCGTATATAAAGGAGCAAGGGGGAGGCCGGTCGGCCCTTGCAAGGCGCGCCAGGAGGAGGAGTCCTCCTCCTAGTAGGAGTAGGACTCCCCTTTCCTACTCCTAGTAGGAGGAGGAAAGGAAGGAGGAGAGGGAGAAGGAAGGAGAGGGAGGAAAGGAGGAAAGGGGGGCCGCCCCCTAGTCCAATTCGGTTTGGACTAGGGGGGCCGCGCGCCCTGCCTCCTCTCTTCCACCACTTGGCCCATGAGGCCCAATACTTCTTCCCCGTATTCCCGTAACTCCCCGGTGCTCCGAAAAATACCCGAATCACTCGGAACCTTTCCGATGTCCGAATATAGTCGTCCAATATATCGATCTTTACGTCTCGGCCATTTTGAGACTCCTTGTCATGTACCCGATCTCATCCGGGACTCCGAACTACCTTCGGTAAATCAAATCACATAAACTCATAATATCGATCGTCACCGAACATTGAGCGTGCGGACCCTACGGGTTCGAGAACTATGTAGACATGAACGAGACACGTCTCTGGTCAATAACCAATAGCGAAACCTAGATGTTCATATTGGCTCCTACATATTCTACGAAGATCTTTATTGGTCAAACCACATAACAACATACGTTGTTCCCTTTGTCATCGGTATGTTACTTGCCCGAGATTTGATCGTCGGTATCTCAATACCTAGTTCAATCTCGTTACTGGCAAGTCTCTTCTCGTTTCTGTAATGTATCATCCCACAACTAAGTCATTACTTGCATTGCTTGCAAGGCTTATAGTGATGTGCATTACCGAGAGGGCCTATAGATACCTCTCCGACAATCAAAGTGACAAATCATAATCTTGATCTATGCCAACTCAACAACTACCTTCAGAGACACCTGTAGAGAACCTTTATAATCACCTAGTTACGTTGTGACGTTTGGTAGCACACCAAGTGTTCCTCCGGTAATCGGGAGTTGCATAATCTCATAGTCATAGGAACATGTATAAGTCATGAAGAAAGCAATAGCAGTAAACTAAAATGATCAAGTACTAAGCTAACGGAATGGGTCAAGTCAATCACATCATTCTCCTAATGATGTGATCCCGTTTATCAAATGACAACTCATGTCTATGGTTAGGAAACATAACCATCTATGATCAACAAGCTAGTCAAGTAGAGGCATACTAGTGACACTCTGTTTGTCTATGTAATCACACATGTATTATGTTTCCAGTTAATACAATTCTAGCATGAATAATAAACATTTATCATGAAATAAGGAAATAAATAATAACTTTATTATTGCCTCTAGGGCATATTTCCTTCAGGATGCGTGCAGCTGGAAGCCATGGTAGTCATGGAACCGAGGACAGGCCGGCTGTGCTTGGAGATTGATAAGCCATCCTCTGTGGTGGGCGTGCCATTGAGCATGACGAGGGGTAGCGACGGCTAGCACCGGTGGTGGGCGACGATGAAATTAGGAACGGAGGTGAGGCCGCGCCAGGAGCGGCAAATCGCGCGGCAATGGAGGATTTCCTTGGTTGGAAGGTGGACAAATATCTCCCACACTAGGATCTCCTCCGGCAGGTCGAGGGCTACATGGCGGCTGCGCATCCGCTTGGGTGCTCCTGCAGTCGCCTCCTCACGCCGGACCGCAAAGCTTTGTTTGGTGGCTAGGGCTACTCCTTGCTCGACAGTGGATGGAGGGTTGTGGGTTAGGAGAGAGATGACAAGTATCCACCGGCCGGGCCACCGCGCAGCCGACCGCGACCGCGGCCGCGATGAGAATGTCGTCCGGGCCATGGTAACCAGAAGCAAGCGCAAAACCCTAGGTCACGGCCTTGTGCACGCACGGATGCTCCGCCGCCCAGATTGATACTTGGGTCAGGTTTTGTGCGGTGCATGTGGGTGTGGTGAAAGGAGGAACGGATCCACCGGCCTGGACTGGCTCGTGGCACTAGGTGCGGCGGTGTGCTGAGATCAAGATCAAGACGGGTGTATGATTTGGTTCACTATAAAGATGGTACTGTTATCCCCAGCTGGGAGGGAGAAGGACCGTACTTGTCATAAGATTTCCAATGGTACTGATTTTTTCATCTGAATTATTATCTTTTAAAAGTAGAGCAATAACAGGATGTTGTCTATCAGTTTTAACCAAGGGCAAAATTTCGTTTGGCATCAATATATCTATTTCGAGATAGAAAGAATTTGAGGATCATCATGTTCTAGTATGAGACGTGGCTCAACGATATTTGCATCCCCAATGCCAAGCCCACCGAGTTCACTAAAAGCAATAAGAAGGAGATCACCATGATGCATATCGCCATCACATCCAAACCCAAATATCTGGGAGCTGAGGTGTGGACATGATTAAGAGGGCAGGGCAAAGTCAAGCCCCAGGGTGGTGGCGACGGCAATGGTGGCCTGCACGCTACGGGGCTAGCAGCGTGGCAGGCAGTAGTGCGCATCATTTCATAGTGGTGCGCGTGGCCAGTGCTCGTGGAGACTGTGGATAATGAAGTACTGGACCTGCGGTGAATGGCCATCCGCAAGATCTACATCATCATCTTTGGGTCAGTTTGCCTTGAAAGCCATTCGGTGATACGAGGTTGTTCGAATATTATGTTTTCTGATTTTTGCACATGGGACTATTAGTGCTGATGCTACAACTGAAACCTAAAAATTTCTACTTACCAGTTACCATGCACGACCAACTATGGTGCCAAGAGTTGACATCCAGCTTACACACTAGCAATAATTTCTACACATGTTTGAAACTGTCTTATTGGGATAAAATAAAGTAGTTTCCACGGGATTCACAGTTTCCAGAGTGATGGTTTGAGGTCTGTTAGTAGCTTTTCTTAAGTGCGGTTACTCTCTCTTTAACACCGGGTATCCCTGATCTTCGTTTTAGTTGCTCTCCTCAAAGACATGCTCACTTTTTTTCTTGAAAAAGAGAAGACATGTCACGTCTATAAAGGTTATTAAAGTTTGACATGGTTTTCTTTTTATAAATGGGTGATCTACTCTACTCCGTTGCACCTTATGTTCTCTTGTATTATCAGGAGATTTTGTTGGACATCCTTCCAATTGCTGAATCTGGAGATAAATGTGCAC
Source organism: Triticum aestivum (assembly GCF_018294505.1). Classification (NCBI taxonomy): domain Eukaryota; kingdom Viridiplantae; phylum Streptophyta; class Magnoliopsida; order Poales; family Poaceae; genus Triticum; species Triticum aestivum. Next base: position 445,524,351 of record NC_057803.1, on the reverse strand, counting down.
TATTTTACACATATTGTCAACCCAGATAAACAAGATTTTTGAGATCCCCGAGTTTTTGAGGTGGCACGGAGCCGCGAAGCATTTCTTCCCTGTGTCACCCTAACATCTTAATAAGAACTCATGTGAAGGTTAGCCCAGCCTCCCTGAAACTTACATTCACATCACATTCTCAACTGAGATGATGACCTAGATCTTTATATGTTATATGTGGATGAACAACAAACAAATTAAGTCTTGTTCACGTCCGTCCTCATGTACACATGTAGTTCTGTTCTAGGATTTCATCTCTGCACTCCATTCTGCATATGGATATAAATACTAAGGCAAAACCGACCTTATATGACTAAATACTAGGGCCAGCTCATTTTTCCTTATGGGTTCAGTCAATTCTATGTCATTTCTGAATTTGCCGACTCAAGGAAAAAGAATCTCCACTGTGAGCAGTGCTCTATTGGTTTGGATGTACAACTCTGAATTTTCAGATATGGTGAGATGTGACTTTGTGCTTCAGTGACATCTCCAAGAAATACTAGCGCATCTATACAAGATCAAACATAAAGGCGATTGCGAAATTGGTGTGTTTTACTTTTGTTTTGTGGGGATTTGTTGTATAATGGGAAAAGAACACTGCTATTGGAGTGAGACCCATTATTTCTATTGGGATACAACCAAAATCAGGGTGAGACCAGATGCTTATACCAAAATATTCAGTTTAGTGAGCATAATTGAATCTTCTCTCCCGTTGCAACGCACGGGCATGTTTGCTAGTTACTTATCAACAAAGTAGTCATTGAATTGGTAAGTTTTGTCTAAAGGCCTCAACTTCTCAGCATATTGCAAATTATGATGTCACATGTTCTGCACTTAAGAGCTGAATATATCAATCGATCGTCGAATCATAGCTAGTGAATTAGTCTACACCTCTACTATCACTATCCATTACAGCTTGGGAGTGATACTCTCTAGGAAACCACTTAACTGTTATGTGCATTCATAACCTAGCAAATAGAACAATAAAGTACTCCCAGTTTACAAAGGGAGTACGCATTAGATTCTGTGAACTCCAGTATGGGACACTAGAACTTGTCAACTATGTCACTGGCAGAGGCGCACAGTAATTAGTTCATGTCATATAAAACAGCTGACTGATTTTCACCTAGAAATTGCAATACCTAAGAATATTTTGGTCATGGAGGGTGTTGGTTAGAGACGTTGAATTGCATCTAAAAGGATAACGCAAACAAACAATAAGCCATGGGAAATTCTGTTGGGAAACATATACACAATTTACTTGGAAATGATAACATAGGCTTCAGAGTTCAGAATAGCAGCACTTGATGCTAGACATGCAATAAGTGAATGAAAACGGTTTGTATTTGGGGCAAAAGAGGAAATGGTGGTAGTGTTAGCACCAAAACTGAGATAGAAGTTATTAGTGGATACTTCGTGTGTAACCAATATTCTGAAAGTGTCGACTCAAATGAAAAACAGAGATTGTATGGAGAACTCATATAGTAAAAACTATATCTAGATGGAAAAACTCATATATATTCTTCCATAGTGTTGTTTCTGCACTAATTACTAGTAAAAACTATAAAAGATGGGAAATATATAGGGACAATAATCATATTATCATGGTACCTTAAAGGCTTAGAGACTTTGGAAAAATCTTTCTTGTCCAACAACTCGCCTCGGGAAAAATTCATGCTTGATGAGGCTTTCTTTAAACAATGTCCAAGTCCAATAACGTCCAAATCCCATGATTTCCATCGGAATTCCTGTAGCAACTTGCCGTTGTTGTCGCATTGGAACATGTGACGTGCGGATTTACTGTAGACCAACACATCTCCCTCATGGGACAAAACCATATGTTCTGTATCTGCGAGATTACATAAGCTCTCTACCGGGAATTTAACATGATACTTGAATGACCGCAACTCTTTCTCGTAGTCCTGCAACACCCAAATTCTGGCAACTGTCCTCCCATCGTCAAAGCAGCTGAAGCCAATCGAATCTTCCATGTCGCTCAAACGAGTGCAGAAGCTGGTAGCACCAGCCGGGCGACGCATGAACCTGAATGACTTTGTCAATGTATTGAAAACGACTATGCCAACATCATGGTGAACCCAAGCATGATCCGAATGAAGGCTGCTACGAAACTTGATGGGTGGGGCCAAATTAGTAGGATCAATTGTGCGTGCGGCCAACATAGCTTTCTCGATGGCAGGGGTATCTGAAGGAACTCCAATGCACCTAGGCGAGCCCCTCCGTCCTACCATAATGATATAGTAGGTAGCTTGGTGTATCAGTTCCCAATACAAGATGCGGTACTCGCAGGACGGGCAGTGCAGGTACAGTGCGGCGATGTTGATGAGACTACTGTTGGGGAGGCCTGTAAGTGGAGCGCACTGACGCGTGGCCGGGTTACAGATGCTGAAGCGGTCATTAGAGGGGGTGAGGAGGAGGAGGCCGTCACAGGATGCGTGCAGCTGGAAGCCATGGTAGTCATGGAACCCGAGGACAGGACGGCTGTGCTTGGAGATTGATAAGACGTCCTCTGTGGTGGGCGTGCCGTTGAGCACGACGAGGGGTAGCGACGGCTGGCGCCGGTGGTGGGCGACGATGAAATCGGGGACGGAGGTGAGGCCCAGCCAGGAACGGCAGACCGCGCGGCAACAGAGGATCTCCTTGGCTGGAAGGCGGACAAACATCTCCCACACTAGGATCTACTCCCACAGGTCGAGGGCTACACGGCGGCTGCACATCCGATTGGGTGCTCCTGCAGTCGCCTCCTCACGCCGGACCACAAATCTTTGTTTGGTGGCTAGGGCTACTCCCTGCTCGACGGTAGATGAAGGGTTGTGGGTTAGAAGAGAGATGACAAGTATCCGCCGGCCGGGCCACCGCGCAGCCGACCGCGACCTCGGCCGCGACGAGAATGTCGTCCGAGGCATGGTAACCAGAAGCAAGCGCAAAACCCTAGGTCACGGCCTTGTGCACGCACAGATGCGCCGCCGCCCAGATTGATACTTGGGTCAGGTTTTGTGCGGTGCATGTGGATGTGGTGAAAGGAGAAACGGATCCGCCGGCGTGGACTGGCTCGTGGCACTAGGTGCGGCAGTGTGCTGAGATCGAGATCAAGACGGGTGTATGATTTGGTTCACTATAAAGATGGGCCTGTTATCCTCAGCTGGGAGGGAGAAGGCCTGTTATCCTCAGGGCTTCCGACTTGCGTGACGAGGAGCCATACGATCATTTTCTCAAAAAAAAAAAAAAACTAGCTCCTCGTTGCTGAAAGCTCGAATGTGTTGCTGCACAAGACGAGGAGTCCACAACCCCAATCCCCATCCCTTACATGCCAATGCTGCCGTACAAGGAGATGAGGAGCAACACCGGTTCGATCTCTTCTCTGTTCATCTCCGGACAGTGAATGAAATAGATAATGCAAGTTTTTCTTCTCCTTTGCGAGCGCGACATTTATTCGAACTTGAGCAGGACACATGGCGCTGCACGAGGTAAAAGTTTTGACTCACCTGAGTCTGGGGCCGTAATACGTAACATGTCATTCGCTAATCCAATTTTAATAATCAGGATTATGCTAGATGGTTGGCTCGTCACAGGTCTGGGCCAGAGATAGATAGATATGCCACATGCTCCAAAGTTTCCATCCGTACTGAAAACTACCTAACACGCAGGTAATGCACATCCATTAATCTAGATAGTGCTCACCCACGCTTTGTTGAGGGATCTCCAACTTGGACCCTCAAACATCGCGCATACGGACTATGGAAGCTATCCAACACGGTTCTGTATTGATTCGCGGCGCGGTCTGGACGTGTTTTCTGCTGCAAACTGAAGACAAACGCGGGGGCTTTGCGGGAGTATGGACCGCTCTCACGTCCATTTCTAACCGCCCTGGCCTATCCAAACCCCTCCACCCTCGACTGCGCGCGTTCCCGTCCGGCGCTAGCTTCCCGCATTCATGTCAGTGTAAAGTGGCTGCTCCTCATTGAAGAGCGGACGAGACCTCTCACTGACGCCGGCATTGAAGCGGCTCGCCGGCCGAGGGCGCCGCCGGCGACGCGTCTCCGGTGTCTGCGCCTGTGACTGGAAGGGACGGGACAAATATCTACCACGCCAATTCAATGTCCCATCCGTCCGTATGCCGCCATTAAGCAGCCTTGCCGGCCGAGAAACCCACTCTGGCGACGCACATTGACACTCCTAGACGTCTCGCCTCACCAGAATACGCTATTTAAAGGCCGCCAAACCCGGCCAACTCCACACCACAACACAAGTCGTTCCCCATCTTCCTCCCTTGCACTACATCCGCGATGACTGCAGACGACGAAGCTCCATGCGAGTGCCTTTTCACGGAGATGAAGCACGTTGTGGCCACCCTTGCTGCCGCCTGGCAGAGTCCCCGTGCCAGACGAATCGAGGCCGGCTTGCAGGCCAGCTCGCCCGAGGTCTCAGACGACGAGGACACGATGGAGACGGGCTCCGACGACACCGCCCCGGCCCCCGCGCCTCCTGTGCACGTCGACTTCACCATGGATCGGGCGTAGGCGCACTACAACGCCGACATGGCAGAGGTAATGCCTGCGTCGGCGCCTTTGTCGGTGTTTCAATAGGCACAGGAGGAACAACGGTACAACCTGTTCCTCCTGGAGCAGCACTGGCTGGTGGAGGGCCAGATCTACGGCGAGTGCTCGAGTAAGGAGGCCATGGCCGCGGCGAACCCCAACTTCGTCGCGGAGCAGCGTGCCACCTACGATGCCATCCACACTCAAGCCGCCGCTCGTCAGGAAGCGGCAGCCGCGGAGGTGCGGCTGTAGGCGGTCGCAGAGGAGAACAACGCCTCCTACGCGCTACCGGCGAACTATCAGGCACCCAGGTGGGACGACGATAGCGCCGGTGCCACTATTTCCATCACGGACCTCACGTCCATCGGCGATGGATAAGTCGCAGACTCCTCCGAGGATGAGTAGGCCATGGGAGGCGGCAGGGCCTGATGTCCCATGTGGGCCGGTCCGTCTCCCTGTTCTACTCTTCCTCGCTGGAGACCACACCTTCACTTCATGGGTCTTATCGCTGGTGCTCATGGAGACGGCGGATGGAGGACGACACAGAGCTTGGACACCGGGCGCCACCCGCCGTAGGATAGGTTTAGGGTCGGGTCATTTTGTTGGGGAACATAGTATGCAATTTCAAAAAAATTCCTACGATCACGCAAAATCTATCTAGGAGATGCATAGCAACGAGACGGGGAGAGTGTGTCCACGTACCCTCGTAGACCAAAAGTGGAAGTGTTAGGTTAACGCGGTTGATGTAGTCGAACGTCTTCACAATCCAACCGATCCAAGTACCGAACGCACGGCACCTCCATGTTCCGCACACGTTCAGCTCGATGACGTCCCTCGAGCTCTTGATCCAGTTGAGGGTTGAGGGAGAGTTCCGACAGCATGACAGCATGGTGACGGTGATGGCGATGTGATCTGCGCAGGGCTTCGCCTAAGCACTACGACGCTATGACCAGAGGAGTAAACTGTGGAGGGGGGCACCGCACACGGCTAAGAGAACTATTGGTGTGCCTCTTGGCCACGTATATAAAGGAGGGGGGAGGGAGGCCAACGGCCGGGAGGGGCACGTCATGGGGGGAGTCCTACTTGGACTCCTAGTCCAAGTAGGATTCGCCCCCCCCCCCCTCTTTTCCTTTCTTCCACCGGAGGGAATAGGAAGGAGAGGGAGAGGGAAAGGGAAGGGGGGCTGCTACCTCTTGAGCACTGCGTTGGTTTTCCCTTGAAGAGGAAAGGGTGATGCAGCAAAGTAGCGTAAGTATTTCCCTCGGTTTTTGAGAACCAAGGTATCAATCTAGTAGGAGACAACACGCAAGTCCCTCGTACCTACACAAACAAATAAGAACCAGGCAACCAACGCGATAAAGGGGTTGTCAATCCCTTCACGGCCACTTACAAGAGTGAGATCTGATAGAGATAATAAGATAAATATTTTTGGTATTTTATGATATAGATTGAAAGTAAAGATTGCAAAGTAAAATAGATGGGAAACTTTTATGATAAAAGATAGACCCGAGGGCCATAGGTTTCACTAGTGGCTTCTCTCAAGATAGCATAAGTATTACGGTGGGTGAACAAATTACTCTTGAGCAATTGATAGAAAAGTGCATAATTATGAGAATATCTAGTCATGATCATGTATATAGGCATCACGTCCGTGACCAGTAGACCGAAACGATTCCGCATCTACTACTATTACTCCGCACATCGACCGCTATCCATCATGCATCTACAGTATTATGTTCATAAGAACATAGTAACACATTAGGCAAGATGACATGATGTAGAGGGATAAACTCAAGCAATATGATATAAACCCCATCTTTTTATCCTTGATGGCAACAATACGATACGTGCCTTGCTGCCCCTGTTGTCACTGGGAAAGGACACCGCAAGATTGAACCCAAAGCTAAGCACTTCTCCCATTGCAAGAAAGATCAATCTAGTAGGCCAAACCAAACTGATAATTCGAAGAGACTTGCAAAGATAACAAATCATACATAAAAGATTTCAGAGAAGAATCAAATATTGTTCATAGATAAGCTTGATCATAAACCCACAATTCATCGGATCTCGACAAACACACCGCAAAAAGAATTACATCGAATAGATCTCCAAGAAGATCGAGGAGAACTTTGTATTGAGATCCAAAGAGAGAGAAGAAGCCATCTAGCTAATAACTATGGACCCGAAGGTCTGTGGTAAACTACTCACACATCATCGGAGAGGCTATGGTGTTGATGTAGAAGCCTTCCGTGATCGATTTCCCCTCCGGCGGAGCTCCGGAAAAGGCCCTGAGATGGGATCTCTTGGGTACAGAAGGTTGCGGCGGTGGAAATAGGGGGGGGCACCTAGATGTTTTTGGGGTATATATATATAGGAGGATGAAGTAGGTCGGTGGAGCTACGAGGGGCCCACGAGGGTGGGGGGCACGCCCAGGGGGCAGGCACGCCTCCCTGCTTCGTGGCCTCCTCGCTTCTTTCTTGACGTCTACTCCAAGTCCCCTGGATCACGTTTGTTCCAAAAATAACTCTCCTGGAGGTTTCATTCCGTTTGGATTCCGTTTGATATTCCTTTTCTGTGAAGCACTGAAATAGGCAAAAAAACAGCAATTTGCACCGGGCCTTGGGTTAGTAGGTTAGTCCCAAAAATAATATAGAAGTGTATAATAAAGCCAATTAAACATCCAAAACAGATAATATAATAGCATGGAACAATCAAAAATTATAGATACATTGAAGACGTATCAAGCATCCCCAAGCTTAATTCCTGCTCGTCCTCGAGTAGGTAAATGATAAAAACAGAATTTTTGATGTGGAATGCTACCTAGCATAATTCTCAATGTAATCTTCTTTATTGTGGTATGAATATTCAGATACTAGAGATTCAAGACAAAAGTTTAATATTGACATAAAAATAATAATACTTCAAGCATACTAACTAAGCAATCATGTCTTCTCAAAATAACATGGCCAAAGAAAATTCATCCCTACAAAATCATATAGTTTGGTCATGCTCCATTTTCGTCACACAAGAATGCTCTCATCATGCACAACCCCGATGACAAGCCAAGCAATTGTTTCATACTTTAGTAATCTTAAACTTTTTTCAATTTTCACGCAATACATGAGCATGAGCCATGGATATAGCACTATGGGTGGAATAAAATATGATGATGGGGGTTATGTGGAGAAGACAAAAAGGAGAAAGTCTCACTTCGACGTGACTAATCAACGGGCTAGGGATATGCCCATCAATTGATCTCAATGCAAGGAGTAGGGATTTATGAAGCTATGTACCTAGGGTAGGGTCATAGGCCTGACCTAGACGCCCTCCCTAAGGACATCACCCTAAAGCCAGAAGCATTCAAAGGGTACCATCATCCACTCAACCAGAGACATTCCACTCGGAAGAATCAATGTCACTCGACCGTCACAGAAACCACTCGACAAACAAAAGATCTAAAGTCTCTCTACACAGCAATGGTCGGGCATTTACTCATAGACTTAATTATCATTTATAGCACTTTAATACAAACGTTACCTGTAACGCCCCTTCTTTATGTACATTGAACCCCTTGTAACGTGGGCTGGATGGGGTCCTGGCGCACTCTATATAAGCCACTCCCTCCACTGGCACAAGGGTTCGCATCTTTTGTAAACTCACACACACATACAATCTAGTCGACCGCCTCAGGGCACCGAGACGTAGGGCTGTTACTTCCTTCGCAAAGGGCTTGAACTCGTAAACTCGTGTGTACAACTACTCCATAGCTAGGATCTTGCCTCCTCATACCTACCCCTCATTCTATTGTCAGTCTTAGATCCACGACAGTTGGCGCCCACCTTGCACTACAAAAAAAAAGACACATCTGTGACATTTTGGGTCGAACAAATTTTTTTTCTGTCATACATATGACACTTCTATGACGATAATTGTGACAAAACCCGGTATCATCATAGATGTGGTGGCTCCTACTTCTATGATAAAAAATCATGACAGAAAATGGGCTTTTCGTCCTGGGCGGGCCGGAGAAGCAGCTGCATGACATTCTTTGGGCCGTCCATGACGGAAAAAACCGTGGTAGAAGCGAGGGGGAGGAAAATTTCGGGGAGTTCCCGGTTACGGTGGGAGGTCAGGGGCTGAGCGATGCACGTTTCTCTCGTACACGTACGCGCGTGTGTGCGAGGCGTTGGCTCTAACTGAACCCGAGCGAGGCGTTGGGCTCTAACTGAACCCGAGCGATTGCACTGCAGGCTACGCGTTACTGAACCCGAGCGATCGATCGATGGCTATTAACTGAACCCAATCGAGCGATTCCTTCGCTACTGCTGCTAACTGAAGCCGATCAATGGGATGAACAGTGAGCATTG